>NW_027110474.1:1984927-2006713 GCF_000696795.3 Halyomorpha halys
TAGGATCATACAAATAATAGAAACTTTTGTAATAGATGTCCCTGAAGATGGCCGAATTGGCCGAAACGTTGGACGTGTAAATGAAATAAATGTTTTGAGACTAAAATTTGGATAGTGTGTTGAATTATTTAGTAAAAAAATTGCCAGTCTCAAGAAAGAAATTTAAAGATTATAAATAAATAAACATCTATTTTAACACATGCAAATTTACAGATTAAAAATTCTGATTAATTACAGAGCCGATCCGTGTTCCAATTTAAAAAGAAACCTGTATCGCTCAAACCAGATTTCAGATACACAATAAAAAAAAAAAATCGTTAATAACAGTTATTGAGAATTCTCCAAAACTGTTATATCGAAGCTATTAATTGATTGAGGATAGAGAAACGTAAAAATAGGAATTAATTCATTCCATTCCCTCCTCAGTCCCCGAAACACCCCTGTCATCGATCAGAATAATAATGGGTTTTAATCATAGTCAGTGATACTATCAAAAATGAGTTTAACTTTTTAAGTTTTTTTTTCACCTCTTTATCATAATTGGAAAAATTAAGAAACCGTTTGAAATGGTACGATTAGAATCTAAATATTCCTCGAAAAAGTTTTAAGTAAAAAAAATAAAATCCATGAAGGTATGCAGCACTTTCTTAAACCACGATTGTGTTAGGAGGTGAGTGTTTTCAGATGTACAGGAGGAGGAAAGTATCTACAATTAATCAAACTATATTACGTACCCACAGGGTTAGCTCATGGCTAAAGTAACAGAAAAATCTCCAGTTTCGAACTCGGGATCAAGAGATAGCCACACAGTGCCTTATTCACTGAGCTACCCTACTACCTAAGTCGGATTAATTGATCAGGGCAAATGAACATTAGGTACAATTCCGAATAGGGATTTGAAACATGTTTCCTAGTTCTAATTCAGAGCAGAGTGTAACCGACGACTATTGCACTTAAACTACATCACGCCAAACGGAACGTAGAACAACCACGAGTGTAAAAGGCTTATCATTTATGGAGTGATACGCAGCAGCTAAAATTCAGTTGGTGGATAACTCCATTAAACCAGGACAAAATCCAATCACTCCAATCATAAGGGAATAAAAGAAAATGATTGAGTGTAACGAAGGAATGCATATTTATCATTTATACTAATAGCAATTAAAATTATTAATCAGGAAATATATTATAATTAAAATAAACGACATTGGTTATGTAAATTGTTTTACAAATGCATTGACAGAACTAAGTAACAAATCTATTAATTTTGTACAATCAATTATAATAAAAATATAAATATTGGTATTAATTAATTAAGTATTTAATTATGTGTCATTGGATTTATTACTATATTTGTACAATTAATTATTTGAATAATATAAATGTGAATTTTATTACAAAAATATTTATTTTGGATGTTTTTTTTTTAGGTAGATTCATTTTTAAATTATTAAATATTAATCAAAAAAGGTTAAGAAAAATCGATTGTGTAAGATAAAATAAATCTATGTTTACAACTCACGTAGTTTTTTTCGGACGATTAAAAATAAGGCAACTTACAATTTTATTTCAATTTATTTAAAGAAATAATAAATTTTATTCTGCAATGAAATACCTCTATGTTTATATAATTTTAAAAGTAATATATGTTTTTTAAAAATAAATCTTTAGCGAAATATTAATTTATATATATTGTAGACACATATAAAAATAACTGAAATAAGATAAATTCTAATATATAACAATGAATACTTCCAAGATTTTATATATAAAAATATATTTTAATGATGTGACTAGAATAATGAGGATAAAGTCATTAATTTATTAAAATATAATATATTAATTTTTATTTAGGGCGGGTAAGTTAAATAAAAACACAAATATCTTTTAATCCTTATTTCTCAACTTTGCTTAATTTTTTTTCGACGTTTCAAGAAGAGACCTAAAACATAATATTAATTACTTAATAACTATATTAATTACTTAGTATTCACTCAACACATAAAACTATATTTCTGTTGAAATGCCTTAAAATTGATTCGTCCAAGTTATTTAATTATTTCATTCCTATTGTAGGCTAACAATCCAAGTCAATCAACTTTAAAAAACAAATATATCTATCAATTAGTGTCAAACAGTTTTTTTTAAAAACAGTTATCTAAAAATAGTTATCTATTTACAAATATAAATAGTTATCTAGTTACATATATACATTAATTATAAGTAGTTATTTATTTACATATATAAATAGTTATATTTATGTATAGTTACATTCTAATTAGATCGATTTGAATTTATAAAAAATTTTCTTATATACACAATACATACTAGATAAATATTTTAAGAAACGCTAAGCGAAACTGTGTGAAACATGTATATAAATTGTGATAAATGTTATATAGTTCTGTATTGAAAAATGTGGATTTAATGAAATCAAAAGATTTTGACCTAATATTTTTTATTAATAAATATTAATCCGAACGAAAAAAAATCTACTGCATTTTTATTGCATTTCAAAATTCTTAAAATTTCTAAGATTTTTAATATATATTTTTTTTGAGGATTGATCTCAAATTATTTTATTTTCTTACAATTGCAGATGCACTATTTGCATATAATTAATTCTCAATATTTATATTTCCCGATGTATTAAAATATTTATACATTGTAAACATTATAAAACATTTATTACAGGAAGCATGAATCATTACCGATTGGTGAAATCCCTCCATTGCTAAGGGGAGACGATAGAAATTAGAATTCAGAACATGAAAATAATCTAATGATGCACAAGCACTTCTCCGTAACAAAAAATGACACCATCAATGTTTAAACTCTTACTCACTTGTCAACGTGATTGTTCATTTCGCGTGATTGTTATCTCGCAGCGGCTCCTCACCTCTAGTTAAGTAGAGTTCCCACAGAACAAATATCCCAACAAATAGTTAAGTATTTCATTCAGACCTTTTAATACCCAATTACAACAAGTAACAACCTTCAATGGACCCTTCACCTAACCTTATAATGCCAAAAGGCAATCCAAGGTATCATCACCCAGTTATACATATAGCATACCTCCTATATGTATGTACCAGATATTCAATAACATCATTATAGGAGGGTAAAAAAAAAAAAAAAAAAAAAAAATTTAATACCCAAAAGGCGAAAATGTCCATATGTATGTATGTATTGTATACATTTAATAATAAAGGAGGTTACGAAAAAAAAAAAATTAATACCCACTTACCTTGATTGCCTTCAAGCATTTTCTAATTATAGGTACTTTTTAAATATTGATCGATTTAACCATCTTATAGGTTTTTTTTTTTTTATAGGACCACCTTAGGTCATTTTGAAAATTTAAATGTAAATTGAGTTAGTAATGCCTAGGCTTATATTGGAATGCTATATTACAGAAATGACTCGACCGGCATTACACTTAGGCACTGTATGTGTTGCATTGGGCTGCACATATTGTTAAAGTTTTTCCTGTACTATCGTCAAGTAGACGGGTGTATTTTATTTTATTCAAATTTATTTCCTGATAAGCTCTGCTAGGAAGTCTTAGTAAAGATAATTGATCAAAATATTGTAAAAGACTTTTTCTGAATGAATATATTAGAGAAAAATTACAAGCCTAGACTAAAAGTAGAAAGATTGTTGTGCTACGTGTTATTATGGTAAAATATCAGATATTGTTAATATTAAAATTGTTTAATAGCGACGTTCAGAATACTGGTGGGGTTGGAGAAGTTGGATACTTCCGATATTCTGTTGTATCAATACTCTTCGACTGTCTTTCTCAACTATCAAGGTTTTTCTCGTCTGCAATACAAGTGAAGTATCATTTCTTCCATCATTTACTAATATTCATATATATTTCATAATATTTATATAATACTTCCATTTAATAATATCGGATTCGATACTCAACACCTGTTTTACAGAATTTTAATTTTGTTACTTTTTTTTTCGTTGGCTCTATAGATCTTATAGATCTTTGGCCGCCCAAACCAGCCTTCTCCATACTTGCCTATCTTGGGATACTGCTCTCCAGTTTTATGCATGCAGTTCATTGTTGTGTAGAAGCGTCCTGACGCATTGCTTCGAGCCACAAATCTCGCCCATCTTAACCTCCTTGACGTTATATCGAGATATTGATTGACCAGTCTCTGCAAGCAGTTCACTGTTAAGGCTCTGATCGCCACTCCAATTGTACAGAGCACGTTCTGTTAACATCTGCTTTCTAGGGTACCTGTTAGAGCCCAGGTTTATGTGATGACTATATCATTTTTAGAGTAATTTCAGTATTTTTGACAGAGAAGAAGGTTCTGTTCGCGCCTGTTATACGCTGGTATATCTCAGTCCGTTGATCATTTACTGATGTTATTGTGGAGCCGATTTATTTGAAACTGAAGATGACGAAGGTAACATAACATACATAAATACTTTTTGTACAACACATATCATCAATAATCCTCTAATATATTCAGTATATTATTTATAGTGTGTATTTTTAATATATGCCTTATATATAACTAATACAGTGTAGAATAAGTTATAATAGAACTTATAGTGGAGGAAAAAGCACTGATTAATGCGTCCACAATCCGGGGGTTCCATAATAGAAGGGTTTAAATGTACTTTTATTCACCTTATTGGCCAGGACGAGAGAAGTATCATTTTACTTATATTTCTATTGATAGTGCTCCACGACAACCACTACCCCACTCCTCTTCGATGTCCCAATGACCCGAGCCCTATTACGCCGACGATCCGATCGACCTTCAGAGGACGCAGTGATATTTACGTAATTGTGACCATATGGTGGATCGACCTTGCCACACTAGGGGTCCCCTGGCCACACTAGATCCACACACAGCAGAGCTGGGCTCGGCAATGACATTTATTACGTGGGTATTGATAAGTTGCCGCCCACCGGGATCTTCTACAGGTGCTTAACCTAACTACGCTGCGACTATATACTAATCCTTAGCGATTCAGGCGGTACAAATTCGTATCTGTACGTCTCATAATTGTTAACTAAATAGCATCATTTATAGTCCTTAAATTACATGTTAATATAAATTATACTGTAAGGACAGAGCCATCTTTATATCCTAGGTCGCCTAACTCCTATGATCGATAAATTAAAATAATTTTAAGATTGGAACACTGAGAGACACTATAGCTTCAAGATAGATTGAGTGGTTTATCACTGTTATTCAAAAAATAAATCTAAAGAAATTGACTTGAGTAATTCATGTAATCGAAAATCAAAACCCTTTAAAAATATTCAATTTTTTTTTAGAATTAGTCCATTTCAAATATAAAATAAAGTAATAATAAAAATTTAGTGATAAATGCAATTGTGACAAAATTTTCATGAATATAATTTTTAGTTATTTATGGTTCTTTAATCAATGAACATTGAATTTATCAAAATTTATTCATACATGTATTAATAACTAATTGTTACCCAGATCTTTTTTAACTATACTAGTACATACTATTTTTCCGTTAATAACCCAAAGTTCTCCGGAAAATAGATTTAGTATAATTAAAAAAAAAAATTAAAAACAAGTTTAATGTGGAAAACCCCCCATATTGTACGTTAAAATACGGCCTCATTGTTAAAGACGGCTCTGAATATGGATATAACGTAAATGACATAGGTAATAGAAACACTATACAATGGTAACATACATAAGCACTATAATGGTAACACACATAAGTGATGTAGATTTTATACGAAAATCAACTAAACATTTAAATAGTTTAAGTGTGTTTTTATCCCTTACAATTTGCAAAGCATGTTGAAATAATGATGTGGAAGTCCATAATGTCCAATAGTTTAATAAATAGTATAAGATAAACTTATTTATAAATTATATCTTTTTTAAATTTACTTCAATAGATCTCCTAATTCAAAATCTTATGAACATTATTTTATAGGATTTAACTACAAAACTTGCATTCTTTTCTTCAGCAAATACTATAGTTAACATAAAAAACCTCAAATCACTAGGGCTCTATTTCATAATAAAGTACAAACTAATACTATTAGTATTGTAGATTTATCTTAATTCAATTACACAGATTTGTACAATAGTAACTTGTACTTTAGTAGTTTTTAGTTCCTGTAATATCACTAATAGTCATCCCTATCATGAAAAAAATAAGTATTAGTATTATTACCACACTAGTTTCTACACTTGTTCTATGAACTAATACTATTAGCTTTCATTATGAAATAGGGCCCAGGTGAGTGTCATAACCTTACTCTCCTTTAAAGCCAATAGGCCATGCCCAAGACAACGAAAAGATGGTTTACATTGAAGTAATAAGAATTACACTATTTTAATCTAAACTGAAACAGAAGGCAGCTAAGGATTGTTCCGTACTCTACCCCTAACCCTGTGCCACGCCCCTGAAAGGCCACATAAGGCCAGCCTTTTTGGCTTCACTTTTTCTGCCACTTTACTATCCCCTTGATTATACTCCTTCCGCTAAGCTAATTATGATGAATCAAGGTTTTTACATTTGGATTTTTTAAAAGTTCAGCTGTTAAGCCTTTCTACATTATACTTTTTATCGTACGAACCGGATAGTCCAGTCTAATAGGAAGGAGAAAGAGATTTATTGGGGTTCTAATTACGAATTTCAAGTTGGTGACCTGAAATTTCTCTCATAAATATTTTAAAAACTTAAATTTTTTTTGCGGTTTCTCTCCCAATGTATGAAAACCTTGAAAAATCACCCTGTATTAAATAAACGAATACTGAATTCTGTACAATTTTTTAGGTGATAAAAGGAACATTTCCCAAATTTATTTGTTATTTAATTAACTAGAGCAACTCTTTAAAATTCCGCAATATTAAAGCAAAATAACGAAAATACTTCAATTTGTCAAGTCCTTGGTTTGGAAACCAGTTTAATCTGCGAGAAATCATCATGGTGAGGCATTCGTTCCAAGAATGAGAGCGTGGGTGGGACTTGTGGCAGCTCCGGGAAGACTCCGACGGTAATATCCAGGAAATTCTTTTAAAGCAACCAACAGAGTAATTAAATAATAAAAACATGAAGGTTGGTGTTTACTCATGGCTACCAGCCTGTTCGCCGTAACAAAGCAAGATGATACGAGGTCAGAAAGGCTCAGAGAATATCATAGGTAATATAATAATCCATTTATAGTACATCGATCATTATCTATAATAATAATAATAATGATTATATGGTTATTAATAACAACTCAATTTAAATATGTTAATAATATTTTTTGCATTATAAAAGAAAATGATGCAAATAAAATACTGACATATTTAAATAGTTACCATTATAGATTGAAATTGACAATGGAAATAGAAAAGAAAGGCAGTTTAAGATTCCTTGGCATGTTGATGATGAAATGTAATAATAACATAATGAACAAAAAGGGAAATATTTAGTAATATAATTTTAAAATAATCTATCGTGTTTTGCTTTTCATATGATGTATAATGTAATTAATAAATCTGTTAATAAAGCAATAAAAAATAACAGATGAAATTAGATTGACTGAATTTAAAGAAAAAAATATTTTATAAGTTCCATGAGAACTCACCCCAAGTTTAATAATGAAAGTGTGGGAATTAAATACCAAAAGATCCACAATTAATGAGAGCGATAAAAATAAAAATGAAAATAGAACATTGGTTAATAATAAGTACTATGGTTGTAATTGTAAGGACATTATAGAATTATGATAATTGCGTTGTGTTTCAGACCAAGTAATAAAATAACAAATTAAATTTTGTATTAATTATAATAATTAATTACCTATAGCAATTAAAATTATTCTTTAAACGCATTTCCTTTAGCATCGTCTTGTTCGAAAATAGATTAGTGATTTTTTTTAGACTGATGAGTTTATTTTGTCGTATTTTTATATGACTTTTTAGAATACTAAATACATTTTTAAAAATAATCATTATTAATTAATTTTAGATTTTTTATCATTTAATTGATTTTAGCTCTAAATTTGTAATATGGGTTGTATATAATAGACTTATCATAGTATTAATCTAAAACATACTTATTAGATTATACTGGACGAAAGATTAATTTATATTATTTTAAAGCAATATATTAATATTCAAGAAGAATTCAGGATTGAACATTATCACATTACAGAGGTTTATGATTTATGAACAAGCTCCCACAGGGCATCACCCAAATGTCAACAGAATCTCGTAAAAAATGATGCGATGCAAAACATTCTAGTTTAGAAATAACAATAAAGCGTAGGATTTGTTTGGGAGCAGTAACCTTGAAGATCAGTAATGGCCAGAAAACACCTACTGAATGTTGCGTAAGTGCAGTTGTTTATTGACAATAGCCGGATTCCAGTGGAGGAAGAGGACGCACACTATATGGCACGGTCCATATCCAGAAGGGCAGGGTCTCCACCATACCTTGGGCTAATTTAATAATAAACCATATGCCATGGGCGCGAAACCGCATATGGGTGCTTTTAGCACTTAACAATAAGTAGTTATTATTTTCGATACACAACGAAAGTTGCTTGTCAGCATGTATTTCTTTCATGGTTTTGTTCAATTTTAACATGGTTTACAATTATCTTTGCAAAGAAAGAAATACTTCAATGAATATATGACGTCACTATTTAAAAATACTAATAATCAATTGACCCCTTCCTGACATGCGGGGTGGTTACATAAGCCTCGAATCCCTCGACTACAAACTGTCTCTACACACTAAATGTAAATGAAGACCTTAAATTTAATCCTAATGTCTGTAATCCAATTATATGAAAATAATTAATTTACCTCCCCTCCAAATAATCTTTGATCTTTAATCCTTTTATAAATTTAGTCATATCATATAACTAACTTCATTGTAGTAGGTATATTGAATTGATTTCAATAATTATGTCTGATACTGGAAAAGATAAATATGAAATATGATACAGTAGATACTGTTAAGGAGAAAACAAGTAGGGACAAAAGAAAAGATAAGAATTGTCAAAGAAACAAAAAAAGAATAAAATAAAAATATGATAGTTAAAAACAAAAATAATAAAACTTTATTGTGTAATAAATAAAAACATAAATCTGCAACGCTAAAACGCATGAAGGGCCAGAGGTGCAGTAATTTATAAGGAAGTACTGTTACCAGACCAACGAAGGTGATTTAGTCAGAATCACACCTGACCGCCAGATTTTTTTTGCCAATAATATAAAGGATAATCTAATTTATAAGGCAGGGTGGATCGCGGAGGGATCTCAAGCCCACAGGGTTGACTCACAACTACAGCAATAGAATTAGAGAGAGAGAAATACTTTATTCATCTATGCTGCCGAAGTACATCAGGTTGCTACATACACAGCATACTTATCAATCCGTAATCGGACATATATAAATTACGTATAATTACATGGTATAATATAATAATAAAAAACAGTTTTTTTTCCCCTACAGTTTCCTTTTATAATCAATTTCAGTTTATACGCCAAATACAAATATTTCAATTCATTCCTTTTCTGTTCCTTCAATTCCACCATTTCACAATTTTTAATTCACCCGATCAACAAATTCACTCTCCCGAATTCACCCTTTCAGATCCTCTCCAGTGACCCGCTAAACAAATTCACTAATGGACGGCAATGTGAGATCAGACCATTAATAATAGTCACAGCAGTAGATCAGCTTACCAAAAACAAACAAATACATTCTACGAGAACAAGACTAACACATAGATTCAAAGGAAAATATAATAAAAAGCCGGTTACAAGAAACATTTAAATGGATAAATAAGTTTTAAAAAAAATAAATAATAGTACTAATAAAATAAAATAAAATAATTTAATGAATAAATACTTTAAAACACACAAATCGACAAGTCCACAAATTAAAATAAATAAATAAAACAATGAATAATCTCCAAGCTAATTCCCATGCAGGTGATGGTGTATGATCCCTAGGGAGTCCAATAACTTAAATAACTCAATTTTTATCTCAATTATTTTCTCAATTTCAGAAATATCAAAAAATAATACTAGGATTCTGTTTTATAATAAAGAACCAGCTTATAGTAATAGTCTTGCAGTTTGAACAACGCTGACTTGTGCTTTTTTAGTGTTTAGCTCCTCTAATATCACTAACAGTCGTCATTATGAATCATGGCCATTTTGTAACCTCATATAAAATCGCGATTTAAAATAAATCATTCTGAAAAACAAATTTAAACTTGAAAAATATTCAAATCAGGCTGAAATTAAGAGTAACTTTCCAAGTTTATATATGACGCCATGGCCTAATGCATGTACAAAAAAAGTCAAAATAATAAACATGGCAGTGACTAACTTCTTGACAGATCTGCATGACAGAGCTCTGAGGAGAATATTAGAACACCTACACTCACAATGAGTGGATGAATAAGATGATCAAACTGGGATTTGGTTACTTTAAAAAAATAAATAAATGGTGTGTTGCGCGCATTAAATTACTATCACTTACCGCCCTCTATGACCGATAATTCAAACAAAAATGTTTTGTTACTCTGTTGATTAATATAATAGTACAAGAGCCCAAGAGGAGAAAAAAGGCAGTTATCTCATCCCAATTTTTTATTACCTTAATGAAAACTATGTATAATTACTAGTCAAAATTCATGAGTCTGTCAAGTACTGGTAGGGGGAATAAAAAATGGCGGCTGTTTCAAAGCAATAAAAAAAAATAATTTTTCATTCGGAGCTCTATATCTCAAAAAGTAAGAACAACACAAGAAAACCTAAGAGAACGTTTACAGAAGAGTAAATTTTCTGGAATATTATCCCTAAAAGAGCTATTTACGTACAATAGTTCTCGAGATATGGCTTTTTAAAAAGCAAACTTTTTAAAAATGTACTGAAAGATCAGTAATTAGAGAATTTATTTTGAAAAATCTATATCTTAAAAACCATTTGACGTACAGATGTCTATTAGCATTAAAGCTAGTTTAATGCGCTATAAAGTACTTTATAATGTTAATCTTCGTAGGAGTAATAGTTTACATGAAATTTGCTAAAATAAATTGATTTATAGTTGTTCGGACAAATTTTCATTTGCCAAATTTAAAATTTAAAAAACTACTACTCTTACAAAGATAAACATAATTAAATATTTTGTAGTAAATTTAACTAGCTTTAATTAGAGCGCTGACAAACATCTGTACATTCAATGGTTTCTGAAATGAAGTTTTTCATAAATCAAACTTATTGTCCGAACAACTATAAATCAATTTATTTTAGCAAATATCATGAAAATTACTATTCCTACCATGGTAAAGGTCATAAACTTATTTATAGTCCATTAAACTAGCTTTAATTTTAGTGCTAATAGACATATGTACGTTACATAGTTCCTGAGATATAGATTTCTCAAAATAAATTAGTTAACTACTAATATTTCAAAAGATTTTTAAGAAATTTTGCTTCTTGAAAAGCTATATCTCGAGAACTATTGTACGTAAATAGCTCTTTTAGGGATAATATTCCAGAAAATTTACTCTTCTGTAAACGTTCTCTTAGGTTTTCTTGTGTTGTTCTTACTTTTTGAGATATAGAGCTCCGAATGAAAAATTAATTTTTTTTTTTTTTTTTAAACAGCCGCCATTTTTTATTCCTCCTACCTATACTTGGTAGACTCATCAATTTTCACTAATAATTATACATAGTTTTCATTAAAGTAATCAAAAATTTGGGTGAGATAACTGTTTTTTTTCTTCACGGCTCTACTATAAGGACAATGCGGGCAGATGTACCTCTTTTCTGAACCTACCTTCACGAGGAGATAACCTAACCACAGAAGAGGCTCCATCAATCACCCACGGTGATATTAAAACATTTTTTTCCCCTTTTAGTTCAATTTAATTTAATTTTTGTAATAGTTTTAAGATCGGTTAAGTTCCTTTTTTTATTTTTTCTAGTTTATATGTTTGAATAATTTGTTTTACAGTTTATTATGTTCAATTATTAAAAATACAACGATAAGGAAATTCGGCTATTCATTTATTTTATTTTCACTACTTTTAGCGGTTGGGCTAGTAAAGGCTTCTTTTGAACCCCTACTTCCCGTAACAAAAAGTATTTACATAAAAATACTTTTATAATAATTAATCATTTTTCGGAAACTTATTTTTCAACTATTGTGAAACAATTTGAAATATAATGTTTGTTGTTTTTTAAAAAAAAGATTACTGATAGAGCCGTATGGAGAATAATTATTAATGACGTTGGTTACAATGCAATACTCGTGGTGAGTATTGAAAAGCTAACATTTCATAGTAATTTTTTTTAAATGGCGTAAACTACCATTGTTTTATATTGATTATTTCGCACTGAAAATTAATTTAATAAAAAGGACAACTACATCCAGGATAAAGAAATTAAAAAATAAAAACGCTTCTGAATTTAAATACATAGCTTGGATTTTACATTAAATAAAAGGAATCGGTATTTTAACATAATTAGAGTGTTATAAATACGGTTTTATTGATTGTAAGTACATATGTAATACATAGATAAAATAAAAAAGATTTTTTTTTTTTAAATCTTTTTTATTTTATCATTAATCAATTTTATTTATTTTTTTCTAAAGCCGTGTTTCGGATTAAGGAATGGTCCGGATTTTGGAAGCTTCTGATTGACAAGAGTCCACTGTATTGGTGTAGTAGATGCATACATACAAAGATACATTGTATAAAAAGGTATATGCAGACACATAAGTGCTTTTAAACCTTGTTTAATTTAAGTAATAAGATGAAATTCTTTCTAAGCAGTGAGTGACTCAGAGACAGTAAAAGGCCTTAGCGGGACAAGGCCCCTCCATGTTTGGTCTAGTTCAATGCTAGCGAGAAGGTTCAGGTACTTTTCCAATAAAACTTCATATCTTCCACATCCATCTCCAGCTGCCTCGGTCTGTTACGACTACCTCAAGTTTACAACCAACAAGCTTACACCTTACGATCGACAAAGAAACATTACCAGAGTCCGGTTTTCAATGTAATTGCGTATTTTATCGGAATGCATTTTTTCAAGAGCTGGTCAAATATCTTTACGAATTTATGCGCTTAGGGGTAAATAGCCAAATTTTACTTTGTACATTTGACGATAAACGCTAAAATACTATATTTGGGTGATTTCAATAAGAAAAAATTGGGAAAGAAATTTCAAATCACAATCGCAGATTCATTCTCAATAACCCAAACGAAAAATTGAAATTGAATTCTTAAAATATGGATTTCAGTTTGTTACTTACTTTCTTTAGAAGCAATAATATTTACTGTCATGTAAAACTCCATATGTAAAAAAGAATAAATAGTTTTCTACAAAGTTTTAATCTTATATTGGGAAGCTAGGTTATAATTTTTAATTTAATCAAAGTATAATGTGCGAAATAATAAACAATACAATATTGTATTGTAATAAAGAAACAATATGTACAATTTACAATGTAATCATTAACACCTATCTTAGTCTTCAAATAAACAAAACAAACAAAAAAAAATATTGCTATATGAAATTTACATTTGGGTGGCTGAGCTTGATCTAGGGTTCCGTAGGCGGAATATATTAAATGTCGTATATAGTAATACAATACAGTTTTCTTATTTTCTATAATTTTACTCAGTTATCCACCTATATTTATTTATCACGTGATATATAATTTTACTTTTTTTCCATTTTAATTTATACTTTATTATTTTATTGTATTTATTTACTTTCTATTTTTAGTTAAATTATGCAGTTTATATATGCATATGGTATGACTATATATTTACATTTCTATTAGCTTGAAAATGGCAGAATGTATTATTCCAATAAACGTTTTAAAAATAAATTATTTCAATTTAATGACAGTATAATTCGAGTAGGGTAAGTATATGAAAAAAAAATTCGAAGTAAGAAAACATAAATTCCTACCTTATTTATATATCGGAAATTATCAGTTATACAGTTAATTTCAAATCAGATACAAGAAATTTGAACCAGCATTATGCTAAAAATTTAATCAAAATACACTTGTGATGATTTTTTTTTTGTTAAAATAAATAATATGTAGTTAAATTTGATAGGTTTTTAAAATACTAATATGAATAAATAAATAAACTAGAAAAAAATTGAAAATATAATGAGGATATGACACACCCAAGTGTCGAGGTAGGTATAATGTATTGTTGATAATGTGATAATAGTGGAATAGAGATTGTAAACTAAATAATTATAATAAGTGAAACTGTGATAATAGTAGGTAATTTAGCACATTATAACATTATGATAAAATGTGACAAAGGCATAATAGCCTGCAATAGTGTGATAACCAATATTGGCTGTGATAGTGTGAATAAGGTAGGAAATTTATGGTTTCAGAATATTTTTAGAATTAATTTATAATGACTTGAACCTAATTAAAAAATATTTGTTGAGAAAGAATGATCGGAATGGCTGATACGTAGAAGTTTTAAGATAATAAAAAAGTATGAGACTATATGGATATATTTGTTATAAATAATTAAAAAAACTTCCTACTGACCTATAGTCAACGAAAATCTTAACTTTCCATTTATTTTTAGGGAAATAAAATTCACTGTTACGAGAACTTAAAATTTATATACGGCACAGACCAGAATTATTAACAAATAATTATCCTTCGATAGAATGGCTGTTAAAGGAACGAGACAAACACAATAAACCCAACCAGCCTACACAAATATTTCAAGGGCAAAATACAAGATCATCACAGATAATTGTATGAATAACCTTAAGGGACCAAAGGGTATTCAGCAAAATAAAGAACCAAATCTTGTTCCACGATAACATTATAAACCCAACGAGCTGCGATCAGCTCCGCCGAGGAAACACCTAAGCCTTCGTTAGTAAGTGACTTGAAATATTTATCAGATTTTATTCAAAACATACAGACCTAACATATTATTACTTATGTTCATTCGTACCGAAGTCAAACAAATAATGGAATACCTATGTTTCGTATTTTACTGCTGCTAAAAAATCTGAAAACATTTTAGTGTACCTTTAGTTTATTCAATAAAATAAATATTTACAATAAAGGAGGTTAGAAAAAAATGTTAGTTGGGATATTAGAGGGACGGATGGGGCCGGGAATGACAGCCTTTTTGTTGTGTTATGACCTCCTCTAGTGAAAATATGACATGTAAATTATTCCAACTACATTTTTTCTTATTGGTTTATTGGATTTTGGTCAAAATCAAAATCATATCTTTACTTTAAACGAAAACCTCACGTTTAGACCGGTAGAATAATTTTTTTTTCTAGATCAATCACAAAGGGTAACTATCGAAAATATGTTTAAGTAGTCCAATATATAATGATAATATATATTGATCGATATATTGCTATCAATTGATAACATATACAAATTAAAACGAATTAATATCTTCAGTTAGTCATACAGTGGCATGAAACAGACATGTGGAGAATCTACCCATTCATAAAACTCCAATAATATTAATTAATAATAATAAGATCTCAAAGCCAAATTGGAAACAAGTGGGTTTGGGAGGTTGGGAAGTTTATTATGGAAGGATTGGCAAATGATTCTGACGAAATCAGCAACAAACGGAACATTAAGGTCCTGATGGATGAATTGATTTGTGACAAAGTATAATGGATTTGGATTGTAAGGAATGGATACGAGTGGAATTCAAAGGATTAGGTTACATAGTAAAAGTCATTTTTTTCAAAATTCTAAATTAATACTTAAACACCAGAAATTAAACACAATCGCTCACTGACTGAAACCAATTGGAAATGGACCTACCCAGCACAAATATTTGAGCGGGGGGAGAAAACTTTATCTTCTATTCAATGGCGAAAATAATAATTGAACCTAATGATCAATAATGGATTAGAATAATTATATGTTTAATGTATTTTTGTTATTCAAATAAAATAAATGAAAGTAATTAAAATTTTATTTTTAACCCTACTATTCATATAAATACGGATCAGGTTAGGTTTAGTGCCACGGCCCACAAATTTCAGCAGGGCTAATCCACAAGTATCGATGCGACTTCTACCGACATCACCGGCCATGATTGTTGTGACAATATCATTTATCAATGTTAGCATGCCCCATTAATTTGTAATAGAATCGTTTGTAGTTGTGCCGTATGTGTTAACAATTAGCGTGTAAAGATTGTTTTTTCCCTGCTGGTACAGATACAGTTTTTTTATAGTTAACTGGATTCTGTAAAAATGATACCTACTGTCTCAACTCTGATGGTTTAATGCATTTTGATCACATGCATATGTGAAAGACTAACGGCTGGTGACAAGAAATTAAGATTCAGAACCCACGAAATATAAAATCGTTAAGAAAAAAACTATCATATTTTTCCCCTGATATCAACAAATTTGAATTGAATGTTTTATGAATAAAAAAAAAATTGATAATAAATATAATTTCTGTAACAGAAGCGGGATTAGCTTTGGAAGATATTTCTTTAGGCTAGGATTATCACTAGCCGAAGGTGAGCGTACTCACAGAACGTATTACACATGTTACTACGTGTATTTATCCAGGGCATTACATCGAATTCACTGGTTGTCATTTTAACTGAGGTGTGAATAAAAATTGCGTCATTGCATAGACCCGTTGGTACTTACTGAGAGGAATGTTATAAGAGTACGTTTTCATCGACTAAAACAATAGTAATAATTACTAATTAAAATTACTAGTTAATAATTACTAGTTAAAATTATTTTAACATCCTTAATATAATTTCCAAACATATTAATCGATACTGGTTGATCTTTTTAATGCGTTGTTTAATTTAATTGCAGCCTCAAGGTCGACAAGTATGCAAAATATAGATCGGGAATTAGGATGCTAAAGGAGGACATTCCTATTACATCACCTTCCGGGGTACGATAAAATGTCAACAAAATAAAATATTTTATTATTTGCAATAAATAAAATTAAGACGCAATAGTACTAGCGATGGGAATAAGTAGAGAATAGATTTTGATGCATCCCTAGCTTCAAATTCAGCCCTCGACAGAAATTCGAATTATGGAAAAATCGTACTACTCATTTCAAGTTTTATATTTCAGGAAAGTGAACGTTTCGGGGTGACAGCATGAATTTAGAATTTTAAAGATTTTCGTTACGAAATATTATTTTGGTTCGTTATTTTTAAGTGAACAAATATTGAAATGGACCGGCTTTCTTGTGACTGTCGCATTTGGCCGGCTTCAACGTAGCGTACGAGAGTTGAATGCAGTGTAACGGTAAGCTTTGATTGATTTGCGGACAGTTGTTCCGAGTAGTCGCAATGTCCATGGTGTACATCTTTGACAAGCATCGTTCTCAATCAAAAGAATCTAGAAAAATATAAGGCACTTGTGCCTTATACTTACAGGCATACATATGCTAGAGGTATACATATACATATGCCTCTAGCTGTTTTTGCGCCTTCGATTGTAACAAAAATTATACCGTACGACGTCAGCTCTTATTAACTTACTATCTGTGCCCTACGATTTCACCCTCGTTGAATTTATATTATACATGCCTGATTCATAAACATAATTAGTACTTGACCAAGTGCTTCTGATTAACTAAACTATAAGTAGATGGAAAAAAAACCAATTTTTGCCATCTCTTCAACCAATAAAACAGCTTTTTGCGCTTTAGTGTTCACAAAAGCGGTGAGTACTTTTTGAAGTTAAGACCTCTTTATAAAGTGAAAATAAATTCGCCATTTCAGTATTTCCCTGTCCCTATACCATGTTTACACCAGATAGGCACGGAAAAAGATAGGCACCCTAATTCCAACGATCCATAGATTAAAACGAATTATGAAGGAACAGAGAAGTAAGATTTCTTCAAGCAAGATTGAGCAGTTTATAAACGCAAGGAAACTACCTCTTGTAAACATGTTTAATTTTTCTTTTTAATATTTATTACTGATATTATTATGATCTACATGACTGAAATAAGGCCAATCTGGACATAAGGAGTTGAGCTTTGGGGCTCAATGCTTCTTACTATGATACAAATAAAATGATACATAAAGACCTTAATGTTTCATATGTAACCGACCTAGCCCGAACCAAACATCAATCCTTCCATTATTAACTCCCTAACCACTTACTTATTACTTACTTCCTCTTCCGTTCCTGACAATCCTCTGAGGCGCCTGAAAAGAAGATGGTCACGAGACCTGCTAATGTAAAACGTCATTAGACAGCTACCAATGGGTATTTTCACACCCACACAAGCCTCAATTTCAAGATCAAATTTACTAAATATATTATAATGTACAGGTGTAAATAGCAATAAATAAATAAATTAAAATGTTTATTACTGTTATTACAAATATCGATAAATTAATTATTTTAACTAGTGTGTTGTTTATACTCTAAAGTTATTTAAAAAATAATTCAAAGTCCCATACCTTGAAGTGCCTGGAGCCCACCATTTAGTTAAAGTCAGTAGTTGAAAAACTATAAATTGTACATTAAATTTTGTTAATATTAACTTGCCCTAAATATTTTTTGTTCTATAGTTTAAAACAAAATGACAACCAACTAGTAAAATCTCACTTTTTTCCAATGCCGAAATAAATTCTGTAAGATTAGGTCTACGAGTCACAAATATTGTTTGATGGAAGAACGAACTACGGTTATTTCGTTTATAGGTATTTGAATGTAAGAAACCATACTCATTAACATGATTAGACACATTTTATATTGGAGGTTTTTTCACTCTTTTATTACTGTGCGGCACTGGATATATTCAAACTATTTGATTTGCTTCTGAATAAATGAATTATACAAGCTTAGGAATAATAATATGTTAAAAAAATATTTTTATGATGGCTCAACACAGGCAGAAGTATTCACAAATAGGTATAATCCTTTAGAGCATTTAAATGCAAATTAAATGCTGGAAAAAATCTTCACCATTTGTATCGGTGTAATCAAGCCATTTTCGAAGTTAAACTGCCAACATCGAATCGGCATTCATTAGAGCTAAATTTCGATCATCAGTAGCTTACTAATTTATAAACCGGTTCGGAAATGTAACCACGCATCTCGGTCATTTTTAGGTTTACGCTATGTAAGTGAACCAGGACTGGACGTAGGATGGCATGCGTGGTCGTCTGTACAAAGTCCTACTTTCCCGATAGGAATTTCCCATACAAACCTTCGTATTTTCCTATCGCGAAGAAACGGTGAAGATTTGAATATTGTTTCATCCTTCCACAATGATACCGCATCCAACTGGTTAAACAGATTCTATTTAATATAGGAATTCTAACCACAATGTGACTTGTAAAGGTACGAAGTGGCTCTTCCAGTCATAACGACAAATTTCAACCAATCCTTAAGCAATGTGACTTTTTCTCGAAGGTAACTGTATATTAGGTCTTTACAAGACTAATTTGTAAAAGAAATAAGGGAGAAATATGAGAAATAAAATTCAACCCTCACTCCCTCTTCAAACAAAACAAAAGTTATAATAATAACTACATACAGGACATTTGTGCAATTGCGACTGTCCCCTAAATTCTAATTCAGCCAAACATCGACAGAAATTCAAAATGAAAATTACATTCTATTAATACTAGTTTCATACACCACGAAATTACACGTTTTCGTTGTTGCTCTCGAAATGAACAAATTTTGAGGATTTTCCGCACTCATTGCATTTTTATGTTTTGAGTTTAAATTATGAATTCATTTTTGAAATTTACAAATTTGTCAGCGATTAGTGAAATAATCCAATTAATTAAGCCACGAAACTAACAATATTTAATTAAATGATTCATGATACGACCTCAATTATTCCTACTCGGCCTCTCGTTCTAGTTTACACCGGAAATAGCTACGATATGGAGGAAATGAAGGCAAACTAAAATCTCACTGGTTTAGGAAATAACAAATTGACGCTCATTGCAACATCATTTGGTTTTTAAGCTAAAATTATATTTAAATAATGATTGTACTCTTAGATGCGTAAGTTGAACTTTATTTATATTGGAAATATTAAAATTAACAAAATCGTATTTATGTGCAAAAAGAAAAAATATTAAAATTTTATTAGTTGTAAGAAGTTAAAAATTAAAAATGCATGTCCTCTTGATAACGATAAAACATCATTAAATTCACAAGTCATTTGTGGACAAAATATTAGGTTTTTAATCAAAGTATTTCAGTTTTGCACAAATGTTTATTTTGATTTAAACCTGCTTAGATAAAATTTCCTTTGTAACTGTAGCATAACCTATGTTATAAATTATACAATAAAACAGCTTTCGGCTGAATTTGGTGTGAGGTTTGTTTTTTAACAAAATTTAACCTATTTTGGGTTCTTACAGCATGATTTTGCACGTTTTTGGATTTTTCATTGCATGTTTTTTTACTGCACGATAATCTAGTCTCTAATAATACCTTATAAGATGACCCAGGGTAAGTCCACAATATTAGGTTTACGGGCTTTCTTAAATACCTATTTCTACGAGCAACCGTCAAATTGACGGGTAAACGAATATACAAAAATAAATTTATTCAAATTAAGTCTGAATTGAAAAATATTAGTCTGCGCGTTTAAATAAATTATTAATAAGTAAAAAGCCTGTTTTGTTTTTTAAATTATCACTGATATGATAAC
Source organism: Halyomorpha halys (assembly GCF_000696795.3). NCBI lineage: Eukaryota > Metazoa > Arthropoda > Insecta > Hemiptera > Pentatomidae > Halyomorpha > Halyomorpha halys. Next base: position 2,005,628 of record NW_027110474.1, read on the forward strand.
GGTATAGGGTGATGTCAGCTCCTCTTTGGCCTAATGTGTACACCGATCTTCTTAGGAGGAATTCTCAGAACAATCTACATTAATATTGATAATTTTGTTTTCTTATTATATCTCTAGAATTTACTAATGATTGCTAAAAAGAGGGAACCGGAAAAATAAAAAAATACTATACCCAAATTCAGTTACTATAGTGTAAATACTTACAATAAGCTCAGCAATACTGATAATAAACCAATTTATTTTAGCAAATATCATGAAAACTACTATTTCTACGAAGGTAAAGGTCATAAACTTCTTTACAGTCCATTAAACTAGCTTTAATTTGAGTGCTAATAACCATCTGTACGTCACATAGTTCCTGAGATATAGATTTCTCAAAATAAATTAACTAATTACTAATCTTTCATTACATTTTTAAAAAGTTTGCTTTTTAAAAAGCCATATCTCGAGAACTATTGGACGTAAATAGCTCTTTTAGGGCTAATGTTTCAGCAAATTTACTCTTCTTTAAATAATGTTCTGTTAGATTTTCTAGTGTTGTTGGTAGTTTTTAAGATATAGAGCTACGAATGAAAAATTAGTGTTTTTTTAAGGTCTTGAAACAGCCCTACCTATACTTGGCAGACTCATGAATTTTAACTAGTAATTATACCTAGTTTTCATTAAAGTAATCAAAACTTGGGGTGAGATAACTGCCTTTTTTTCTTCCCGGCACTTAGTAATAAGAGATTTCGTTTTAGATGGAAGTAATAACAATACAATCCACTTTAGTTTACACTATCGACGAGCGAGTAATGAGTGGGCATCTTATTAAAAACTTGTCTTTCACTCTTATATTTATAGTTTGAGGAATGACTTTACGAACGAAGCAAACATATAAGGATTGTTTTTGGAATCAGCTAGCCCGGTTTCGTAGAGATAGGTATACCACATAAAAATTTCAAAAATTAGGAAGCTTAGAAAAAAATAATAGTGAGAAAAAATTCTATGGATTAAATGATTAATTAACGACATAAAATAGTTATAATTAATGCTACGGTTTTTAAATTTTATTTTTGGTATTTCATTCCAAAATTCGAAAAAAAA
>NW_027110474.1:2006763-2016938 GCF_000696795.3 Halyomorpha halys
CGACATAAAATAGTTATAATTAATGCTACGGTTTTTAAATTTTATTTTTGGTATTTCATTCCAAAATTCGAAAAAAAAAAACAGGCTCGGCTGTCCCCGCAACTCTCTCAGAGGCTGAAGCTGGAAATCTACAAAGCAATAATCCGCCCGACACTGCTCTATGATGCACACCTGCTACGCCACCTCTACCCATTGAAAAAAAAATTCTAAACCAAAATGAAAACAGCATCAATATAATACCTGCATAAGACTTATTAAGAAGATAGCAAATTTGTATATATACTGTATTATCATATATTTGTAATCGTAACTATATATCAATAAAGAGGATTTGAAAATTAAAAAAAAATACCTGCATAACCATAGTATTTTATAATTTACTTACATTAGTAGTTTGACGATTTAATATGCAACGAAAGACTACTGCATTCTTCAAAGTGACTCACCTAAAACAGAAAAAAAAACCTTAATATTAAACTATAATAATCATTTATACTGTGAATCTTAAGTCTACTTTTTATTCAATTAAGGTTTAGATGAGAAATAAGATCCTATGATACACTTATATTGCATTAAAAAACATTTGTTCAGAAACAATATCTTTTTGACCTAATTTTCCTGAAGATGATATATTTCTTAGCTGTATCACGCGGGGAGTGGAGTAGAATTATGAATTCATCTAATAATCTCTAGAACAAGGTTTTGGGAGTTTTCAGGAATGTCTGATATATAATATCTTTTTCCAAGTACATTTGAGTACTTCTAGCGTCCTCTTTGGATCAAATGAGTGATCGTAATATTTTCACAATCAGCATGACCCAAAATACGAATGATCGTAGTTCGATGTTTGATTCATGCTATCCGTTATCAAGATAAAGGTGTTAACTTTAACAAAAAAAAGGTTCAGTTTAGGAACAATTCAAACTGATGAATAATTCAACAAACCATTTTTTTTCTAAAGAATTATAGAAACATTAAGAATCTCATCGCCATTCAGCAATAATAGCAACATTTAAACATACAGATAATATAACCAAATTTCTTCTCATTCTCAAAACTTTAGTTCTGAGTCCAAGACGTTAGTGCTCCATTTATAAATCTATAAATTGAGAGTTCATTCCTCTACAACTATGTTCTAACAATGATCCTATTTTATTCTATTAGGATTCTCTTTAGGCACGAGAGTCAACTTCCTCCAACTAATACAAGTAGGCTATAAAACTATTATGTAATTAATTTTAAATTCTAACTCAAAATAATACGAAAAATCCTTTTATATATATAATTCAAAATAGAAAACGAGTTCTAGAGAGGGAAATCCGCCACCTCGAGATGTTGAAGGGCAAACACGTGGAGACTTTAACGATGGGTCAAGATGTGCGGCATCTGATTGTTTTTGTCCCTTCTTATCTCTAATAGGGATCATGCGAAGGTGATATTTAGTACAATGTACATTGTGTATTGTGTGTTACGGGTGCCAATGCCCCGTCTGTCTGTCCGGCTCTGGCCTTTCCTTATGTTAATGTAACACCACATACATTATTTATCGATCCTAATACGAAATTCTGAACGGGAGGTTGTAGGTTAGGTAGGTGACATATGCCACCGATTGAAGGGGAGACACTTGATAGATGTCCTAGATTTAGTATCAAGCACCTTAATGCGAATCTCTAGAAATAAATTTCTACTTTCCAACTCAGGCTAGCTTGGCTACCAGTAGGTACTCCACCAGAGTATCACAAGAAAAAATCGTTAAATTAACTCACGAATTTTTTCCATAACATACTGCCCCCATTCATGATGGAATGTCCTCATACAAGCTATTTCCGCCATTCGGGGTGCAATAGAAGTAGATTAGTGCACTATTATTTTATTGTTGAGAAGGACGATGGTCCAAAAAGTGTTACCCGATATAGCACAAAAACTACTTATTATTCACCAACGTTTCGCCCCGCGTTACAGGGCGTCATCAGGGCTGAATAAAACAATAAACAAACATTGCTAAGCATGGCAAGATTATAAGAATATACAGTTATAGGAAGAAATCATATAAACCTTATAAAAAAGTAATTTCACTTTGGTATTTGAAATTATCTTCCTATAGATATAAGCAGAATATTTATTAACGACGCGGTAGCGTTGTGAAAGTATAGTAATAGTAAATTAGATATTTTACAAATTTATCTTAAAAGAGTAGCTAAAGTAGAGTTCGTGGCAAAAAACAAAACAAAAAAAAACTGCTATAGTGAATAATCAAATAAGAATTAGCAAAAAAAGGCACGAAATTGGGGGCAAAATGGGCTTCTATCAGCTCCCGGAAACATCAATTTATCTATCCGAGTGGAATAAAAACGGCGTGAGAAAGAGAAAGTGTTCTACTTTTTTTTTTTAATAGTAGATAAAAATTCTTAATCTAAATAAAAAGAAATATATCGATATTTTTTTTTACAAGACTATGCCCTCAAACAGCAAAGATAATTGTTGAGCATTTTAAAACAGGAAATTGAATTCAAATGCTTAACCACATTGAAATGCATGGTATATCCTGCTAAGACGAATACGTTAATTATTTGGCCAAATTAACACATCACTTGATGTGACTTTAAACGTCTGTTCTAAGATGTAGTACTGACAGCCCGAACTATACGGAATAAGTGGAGCAAAGGTTTTGAGGGGCAGATACAGTCCGAAGTGGATGTTGGAACAGACTTTAAAAACTGTATTTTTCTCACTTCTCTTTTTATAATACTATAATATAAACGTTGACACATTGTATTATTGCAATAAAGGTTATTATAATTATTAAAAAAATAAACGAAAAAGAAAATAGTATCTCATATTATTTGATAATAATTTCCAATCTTTTTGATTAAGTTTGTTTTAATACATAGCACATCAGAGAAAACAATTATTATTTTAAGAAAAATTAAGGTTGTAAATAGTAAATGAAAAGGGTAATAGTAACAGATAGATAAAAGAAGAAATATTAAAGAAAATACAAATAGAGAGATGTAAAAAGAAAAAAAAAACACAAATCAAATGATGAGACAGAATGCATACCTGTTTTGACGGCAGTAAAAAATAAAGTGACCGTTGGTATTGGGAGGAGTGGGGACGACAGTTATGCCACAACAGCGAAAATAATTTGTAAAGTAAACATAGTAAAAAAGTATTTAAATTAGGTGAACAATAAATGGTAATATACATAATAGGGGGAAAATAGATAAAATAAATAAATAGAATATTAAAAAAAAAAAATCAGATAGAAAAACCAAGGAAAAGTAAAGTATAAAATAATGGGATACAATGTGTGTAAGTAATTAAGAAACAAAATATACCAAATGAGCGGGGATACAGAAAAGTGTAAAATACAATAGAAAGTTAATAATAAAGTAATTAATATAATTACACTTAAGAAGATAACACATGAATATAAATTAAAAGATAGATACATGAATATAAATGAAACAGGAAGGATAGTGAATATAAAAATAAAAAATAAATAAATTAAATGAAAAAATAAAAAATGTGAGAATTTAGAAAAATAAGAATAAAAGATATGACAAGAAAATGGGCTTCTGAAATGGAGAAAAAAGTGAAAAAAAAAGTATTATGTGGATTTTATTATGTTCAAAATGTTTCGATATGCAGTCTTTATCAACTTTATGATTGACGGAATTCTCTTTCAAATTTATGTAAATGGACTCTGAGATGAGACGTATTATTTTATTTAGTATTATTTTATTTAGAATTAAATGTAATCCAAAGATAGTACCGTAGTTTGGGGATACTTTCCCTACTAGGGTTCTCTCACTCGTACTTCTTTCAGTACTTTTTCACTCCAGTCTGAATGCCGTGATGAAGCCCTGCGACGTGGGGCGAAACATTGGCTCAATATAATAGTTTAATCAGTATTTGAGTTATTTTTCCGATCTTCCAGAATTTTTAGTTAATATTTTATTTTTAATTTTTAACAACTGACAAAATATAAAGTATACGAATTCAAGGAATAGAGAAAATATTATAACAACATGATATTGTATAAAACAATAATATATAATAAATACGTTAGCCCAATGTATTATTTCAATACAATCTTATTTAATGGTAATCTCATATCTTTTTTATTTAAGCTAAAAAATTTATTTCAGATGTTTTAATACATAACGAGGAAGAAATATTAATGACCGTTAAAATACTAAAAATTATTGCTAAATCCTCAATTCATCGAGACAAAAAAAATATATCTGCTTTCCTTGAATAGTGACATATAACAATTTTTATTTAGAATTGGACTTAATCCAAAGATAGTACTATAGATTTGGGCTACTTTATCTACTAGGGTTATCTTAAAGTCTGTCCCAGAGCTATGAGGGTTGTAATAAAGTAGAGAGTCTACGGTACGATCTTTGAAATACGTCAAAAATGAAATAAATAAATTAAAGCTATTCACGATTTAATCAGAGCAGTGACATGTAAACACTAATTGAAAGATGCTGTATCAACTTATACTAAACCAAAATATTTTGTGAAGGATAGAGTTCTCAACTATCCTACTACACTAATTTAAGTTTAATTGTAAACTAGAACTTTACAACTTTCCATCAAGGTAATAAAGAAAGATTGTATCATATATTGTGGGCGGGACCCAGTTCCTTAAAACAGCTTGTCCTCCAAGATAGCGTAGAAATAACTGGTACACGATCAGTATTCGTATTAAGTCCCCTTTTACAATCCCATATTCCACTATCTCAAACATACCGTCTCCTCTGGAGCAGATGGTATAATATCACCATTTATGGTTTGACCGTTAGGCTTTCTACCTCTTGAGAACAGAGATAAACCAAAATGGTCAGAAAACAATTAATTGTAGGAAAATGTTTTATTTCTAGTACTCGTGTATATTTACAATATGAGGAATACTATACATAGCGAGAAAATGCATTCGTGTGCATAATTACTTTATGTTATGTGCATTCAACTATATTTTCAAGAGTCTTTACATCAGCTTTTTGCTGAAGCTAAAAAGTTAATGAAGGAAGGGTAGATTTTATTTACCGGTTTAACTAAATAATATTGTTGATCTCATATAAGAGAAAGTTTTATTTATTTTAAAAATATAATGATTATCTATATTGAAAATTTTATATCACTCACTCACTCACTAACACCTTCAGTTAAAGTGAATTACACAAGTGCTTTCCCACGCACACCCGTACAAGTGCGAATACATTTCAAACAGATAAACTACTACAAAATTTCTTACTAATGTGGTTTTATCATCTTGTTTCACAACCTGCGTCCAGTCCTTTCTTCACAAGTCCTTATTTGTGTTATTTCACAATACCTAGGCCTTTCAACTATCCTTCACTACTTTTTTGTAATAGCAAACCCTATGAATTTTGTATTGTTATTTAATCATCTCTAACTAATATAATGAAGAATCTATCCAAGTCTTCCAATTAATAATACTTCAAGGGTATTAAGTTAGGGTATGTTGGCTCATTATACCGCCACATCAAATAGTTCATAAAACATTTTCTATATTGTGATCTAACAAACCTCATCGTCCACAAGACATTAATGAAAACAGTTTATGTTAAATGACATTATTATTTATAAGATGTAAATATATCTTTCTGCAAATATCATATATCACGTTTACTTATAATAAAGTGACAAGCAACTAATCTGCACGAAAAAGATTTAGGTAACTGGGCTAAAGTAGTAGATTAATTTATCTCCGTCTAATTGTTTTGGAACATTTGAATTTTTCAATTATCATTTTATAAATATATTCCTCCTTCGTACGTTGCAGGTTCATACCAGGCCTCATCCGTTCCTCCTATAGTCGTACTACCTGTTCTGACAAAGGCTTCATCTCTTCACCCGAATTCCATCTCAGAAGAGTGGAGTTTCATCCCTTCGCTCGTAGTAACCATTCTCATCTCCATGCCTTCGGGTGTTCCCTTTCTCCTCTTTCTTTTTATTCTTGTGATTCATGTGACTCCTTGCTCTTGCTTTCTCTGCCTTCTTTGATTTGTGTGGTCTCTTGTGTTTTCGCTTTGTTTATGTTTTATTGATTGGTTTTGTATGTTTTTTCGCTCCTATTTGGTTCTCTACCTTACTTTTGTTCTTATTTCATGTCCTCCTGGTTTTTTGCTGTTCTCTAGTTGGTGATTTTCTTATGTATTTCCACTGTGGTGATTTCGCGGTTTTTTTTCTTGATTCTTGTGTTTTCGTTCCTTGGGCTTGTTTTGGGTCTTCTGTTTATTATGTTACTCTTGGGAGGTGGTGGTCCCTAGTCGACGCCGTAGTGTTGTGATCGTAGAATACTTCTTTTTCTTATCTCCTGAAGCCAGATATTTATCCAAACACGTAACAGCCAAATGTAACTTTACAGTCCGTTCCACAATCCGAAAAAAATCTAGTAAACAAAAGTATATTTACTGCGGATTGGATGAAATTCTTTCTTTGAAAGGAATCTGCGAAGAAAGGTGGAACACTTGTGCTCAACCTTGCCCAATATGTTTGTATAGGAGAGTAGCGTGGCCGGTACACCAATGAATGCCAAATATTCATACACTAATTGTGGAGTTAAAACAATGGAAAAAAATATTTGCCAATGTATATTGAACAAGGTTAGGTACGGTTGTGACCTACCTCAAGTACGGATACGCCTCTGTAACGCCTAGTAGAAAAGTATATTCTCACGAAGGTAACAACGAAGATGGAGATGATTTTTATGAATACATAGATGTATATATCTATATATTCATATAAATCATATGTAACCACAATCAAATATAATGAGCCCTCAATAAACAATTGAATAAAAAAGATAAATCAAACATACCGCACATCATAAAAATTGTTTTTACAAACAAATTATTCAAGACGGAACAAATTAAAAACAAAATTTTAATCAGCCAAAACACACAAAACTTGATATTTTCACCAAACATATGGTCCAATTTCCTGAATTGGTTAAAAAAAAAAACTTTCCAAACCTGCTTCTCTATTGTCTCAGCCAATTACAAGAGAAAAAAAAGAACAAGTCGTTTCGTGTTATTGTCCTGTTTTAAAGTTCACAGTAAGTTTAAAGAATGAAAGTATAAGCACGAACCAAAACATTTTGTTAATAATAATATCGATAGTTAATCCAGAGAGAGATTCACTTGTAACGTGCACACCCACCGTTGCTCTTCCGTTGAACCAACCTTAGGCAATCCTATTAGTTCAAGAGTTTTCCTACCAAAAAATTATTGTTACTCTAATTTTGTATTGCTTTATAAAAATTATATAAATTTTGGAGTTAGAATTTATAAATCGGTAAACCATGTTATGAAGGAATGAGAAATGGTGTCAGTTTCAGATTTTACAAAACATGTTTGAGTTATTTTGTGAGCGAAATAAATTGGGGTTTATTTTCTGTCAGAAAATGGATTCATTATTAATTATACTACTATACTTTAACAAGTTTTGTACTAAAAACAAGTATTTGAGGTGCACGCCCTATAAGGTTCATTTTATTGAAGAAAATACTAAAATTTTCATTTCTTGGTCACTCGGTGCTGCATATTCCTAAAATTACCAGAAACATTTATTTCACGTCAAGTAGAGTACATTTTCTAAAATATGCGTCCTAACAGAGGAGCTCTTTACGTCCAATAGTTCTAGAGACACAGTCTTTCAAAAATCAACTTTTTTTTTTTCAAAATGCCGCTTTTTCAAAAAGTTTGAATTTTTCCAAACGAAAAATCAATATTTTGTAAATTTATCAAGGCAGATATCAGGGAAACCAAAATTCCTATGAAAACACTTATTACAAAATACATTTTAGCACACTAGCTTCGATTTGAGGACTAATATATATCTGTACGGCTGATATATCTGATGAGTTTTTGATATATAGTTTTTCATAAGCCAAAATGTTTTCCGAACCAGAAAATTCAGTGACAGATAATTTTCTGAATTTATTTTGGTAATATGAAACACTTGACTAGCCTCAATTTAAAAGCAAAAGTCGTCTGAAAGTCTCTCGTAGAAGTAGCCAAAATCAAATCATAAAATATTGATTTTGTTTAAATGAAGAATATATGAAATTAATTTTTTAAAACGTTTTGGAAAAGCAATCATTTTTTAGTCCCTTCAACCATGGTTGGTAGTCAATTTTGACTATCAACTATTTAAAGTTTTTAGCAATAAAAAAATTGGGTGAAATAACTTTACTTTAATGTTTTCACACCTACCCTTCGACCCTTCGATTTCCTTAACGAAAGTTGAATCATCGGTTCAATAGACATCTATGTTTAATCCAGCCCAACTACTACACAAATATTTGCAAAATAGTTTATTTTATAATTAACTCCAGGTTTTGTAAAAAGTCCTCTCTTACATTTCGTACCCATTCTTTACTCCAATAGCCTGTTTCTTTTTTTATAATGAAAATGCTTCTTAATTTATCATAAACAATTGAAAGTATTTGTTTATAATCGTTTTGATTTAAATAAAATTTTAGAGAGCTAAGGTTTTTTTTTTTTATTAATTTATTTAATGTTATTTACAACTGTAGAAAAATATATACAACAAGTTAATTTGCTGTAGGTGATATAGTGGCATGATACAAACGTGGGGAATCTACCCATGAACTCCAAGGTTTTCAGTATGGAATTCCGAAAAATTATTAATAATTAACAGTTTCTTTTCTACGAAACCTATCAAATTTCCATCAATATAATAAGCATAAATATCTTATAAAATTTTTCAATTTTTCTTATTTTATTTTACGTTGGCGAAAATTATGGAAATGTTTCCGCAACATTTAGCTCGAAACAGACAATCCACAGAGAGTTAGTTTCGTGACAAAAGGCAGGTGTTTTGGGAAACCCTCTTGTGTAATTAAACGGTCAGAAAAAGAGAAGCAATCAAAGCGTGGCAAGACAGGTTCGCCTCACTGTCGTTATTTTAAAAGTTGTCCGATCAGATTCAGTCCTATCTCAATCGGCATCGAACATTCGGGTTCGCTTAGTCTTTTAATAATATATTATAAATAACTGTAGTAATTAACTAATAATTAATAATAATCATCTAAAACTTTAATTGATTTTAACAGTAATAATCAGTAATTATGATTAACTGTAACGACAAAAAACTCTCTGAACGCTGAAAACTCAACAGAATTGAAATCAATACAAATACCCTGAGCTCCTTTTCAATTGGAACAAAGGAATTGAAACAGATACAGTAGTGATTTAAAAAAACATATGAAGAGAGAGAAACATATAATGAAAACAGTGCTGCGGCCCAACTAAATACAAATAATATACTATGAGTCTTATTAGGAAATTTTGTAGAACTTGTACCGTAAGATGAGACGAGATTGTGTTAGGTAGGGTGAGAATAGACCAATATGAAATTCGGCGATTTAGTGCTCTCCAGAGACCTACTTTTAAAGCTATTAGCTTCACGTTTACCACGTGGCAGCGCTATATTCAGACGTATTAACACGTGTTATGTTTCTGTGATACAATCTTTGTAACTCTCGGACCTGCTTTACTGTTTTTTCGCTTCGTTGCAACCTGTAAAAACTGTTGGTTCTCGTGATGAGAAGAATTAGTTTTAAGTACTGAGGAATAATTTCTTTTTATCAGCCAACCTGAAGTTGGTGTTTGTGGAGTTTCATAACTGCATTCGTTTCAGTAATAATGTTATCACATGTTCACTAAAATAAGATAACCTAACTAACGATGTAGTCAGATTTCACCACTTTTTTTTGTTTTGTTTTTCATATATTAAGAAATTATAGACATACTTAAAAAAAAATAGACTTATTTTATTAATTTTTCAGTTTAAAATATTTTAATGAACTTTTACTATCTATATCAAAACTTTTTAACAAAGTGAAATATCCAAAAAATCAAATAGCAGAACATAAACGGAAGATGCTAGATTATTGTAAATAAAAAACAAATAAAAAAAAGCCCTCAATCTAGCATAGTCTCACCTCATTTTGTGGTAGTAAATATTATAATTTAAATATAAACTTAAATACAAAACCAACAGGTCATTCCTAATCCACCCGAAGCGATTCCTCCAGCAAACGTGGTTTTCTCGAAACAAGCAAATAATTTTGAAAAACTAGACTTCTCAATTTCTCATATTTTATTAAAGTG
>NW_027110474.1:2017496-2019622 GCF_000696795.3 Halyomorpha halys
TGTTAAAAGAATTTCGCATATTTAGTATATTTTTATACAGATAATTTAATTCTTAAAGTAGTCAAAATAACTAAATAACAAATTTAACAAAAGATTAACAGTATTTAGTCATCGATCAACCTAGAAGTAATTAATTTTTTTGTCATTTTTTTTGTTTAACAGACCATCAAGCAAAGCTCACATTTTGCCTTGTTAAGCACAACAAAAAAACACACAAAAAATAATGTTTTTTTTTTTTGTTTTGGAAAATAAAGCTTGAAAAAGAAAGTGAAATATTTTATTCAAATCAATAATTTTTTTTTTTACCATACTGCTACTTGCCGATTTCTAAAAAATACACACTGTTATTTATAATTTTCTCATAATAACGATGAGAAAGTCCATTCAGGATTCATTAAAGATAAAAAACATTTTTTGTTGTTACAACTGGACTAGTAATGGATTTGGTTCTTTTGGGTGTTTCTTTGTGGTAATTTGTACAAATTCTTAATTGGATTCAAGACCTATGGCTGATTTTCTCGAATCTGTTGAAGAACATCTGACATTAAAAAAGGATTGGTTTTATTTTAAAATGGAAGTGTTTCGTAGACATAGATTTCTTTCTCTTCTGTAGTCTCTCTGTGGACTGTCCCAAAGATAGTATGGTAGTAAAAAATTAATCACACACTGCAGCATGTACAGTTAAGCTTTCTTTTTCTCTATACTTAAAAAAACAAAACAATAATTTATATAATTAATCGATGGCCTTTCATTAATATAACCCTTTGACTACATATGACGTATTAGTACGTCATGCATTTGTTTGGGCAAAGACACCCAGACGTTTTGATACGTCCTAGAAAGCGATACTAGATTAAACTAGTTAATTCTAATATTATTTCAAAGTAATATGTATTTTTCACAACAGAACAAATAATTTCAGTAGTTTGAAATACACTTCTCCATAATGCTATTCTGTCATTATCATTGACCTTTTAATAACATTTTATGATTTCATAACTTCTTCCTTTTTCTCTTTTATAATATTTAAGACAGTGAGCTTACCAAGTTATAATTAAACAACAATAAACACAATATTGTTCGACAAAACTCAAAAATATTCAGATTAATTTCCTTTTACAAATAGCTCCTGATAAACATGAACATGGAAGAAGGTCTTCCTTGATTGCAAGGATTAGAACGGAGCTAAAAACGACAAATTACACTTGTAAGCCGTAAATTCCTTTTAAGGCGAATCCTTGAAGGTAGTTTAATTGTTTAAAATATCACTGCACAATGTTTAACAACCCTAAACATTATTTATAGATACATTAAAAACGATAAGGTTTGAGGAAAGTAATAAATTATGACATTCGAAACAGAGAACCAGGGATAAACTAAAAATATATTGTATCCTGAATTTCGATCAAAATTCATACGTTTTGAAAATGAGTAAATTCGTATTTATGCACAGTTAAGTGTGCGTACACATATCATCAGATGTAGTACGTTCTATGGTGAAGTGTGAAAACTCAACATACTAGTCCCGTTTCATTATGAAAGTGACTCAACAAGTATGTTTAATTGAATTCATAATATTTTCATTATGTTTATTCCAGACAAATATTTAATTTTTAACTATTTACTGTATTTATTTCACTAAAGTTTCATTATTTATAAACTTTCAGTTCTTGCTTAAATTAATTGTTTTTTTTTTCTCCAACTTTATATTTAATTGTATCATTTTACACATTTTAGATAAATGTTGATTTCTTTTTGATTAAACGTGTATCTGTACTCAATTTCTCATACATATTTAATTAGTACACACATATCTATGTATATGAAAGCTGATTGTTAAAATACATTCACCTAGTTTATTTGCTAATTCACTTTTTAGTTATGTACACTCATATTTACTTTTGTATTTTTATTATTTTTTTTTGTTATTTTGTCTTGTTTAATATTTTAAACATAATAGTAATAACATGTTTCAATGATAACTACACTTTACATACATATGGTATGCGTTTTCGCATTGAGTGCATACAACTTCTAAATATATTCCTCTTGCATAGAACTACTATGTTAGAGGAAAAAGAACATATATATCTATACACATACATTATATATATATATATATATAA
>NW_027110475.1:0-1116 GCF_000696795.3 Halyomorpha halys
TTGCTCTTCCAGTGACGCCTTAGTCCCGATGTGTTTCGGATAAGGATAGAATGCTTTCAACGAATGGGCCTGGTGCCATTTTGTTTTGTTTTTCACCTGTATCTTCTTTCTCCACAGACCGCAAAATCAAAATTTTTACAAAAGCAGTTAATATCAATTTATTTAAAATGTATCATTAAAATTTTTCATTCTGGTTTAATAACAGGGATACGAATACCACAAACACACGAAAGAACTGAGCTGTCACAACAAAAATGGCAGCGATCTCAACTGGTCTATTGTGTGACGTCATTCTCGATTAAACTGACCAAGTAACAGACTCTCAGCCATGTTAAATGTTATTTCGTTTTACCACGGTACAAGAGGGCAATTTTTTTCGATTTAACAGGAGTTTTTCCATTTAACACGCTTTAACATAGATCATGAATACCCCTTATATGCGGCTGAAACTGTTGCCAAGTATGATAAGACTACTGTAGCGGCTTATACGAACGATATAGCTATCTACAGTAGTTCAATGAATGCAGAGACAGCGCTACGGCAGGCAGGGAAGGCTTCGCTTAGCACCTCCTTCGGCCAAGAGAGCTCCAACAGTTTCAGAGCGGTATACTAAGACAAAGATCAAAGATGGACCAAATACATACTACGTTCGAACTACCAACTGTGACAGCCTTCAGTACTGTACGAACCCATTATTTAGGACCCTGACACCGACAGGACGCCCACAAAGGTGGCAGATACACACATAGAGACTCAGACTCAACTGAATACAAGTGAGCCTCGTCTCGATATGACTAACACAAAATACAGACTACCCCTTCTCAAATGATCCAATTTCCTCAGCCCCCTCTTAAAATGCGTTACCAATGCAGAAAAAGAGGCGACATTCAACCTGTTTTCATCTTAACACTCCACGCACCCAGAAGGCTTAGAAGAAAAAATAATAAACCATATTTAGGTTATAAATGAAACAAATTATGAAAAAAGTGTAAATAAAAATAAACAAAGAAAGCTTCTATTATAGGGGTATTCATGATCTATGTTAAAGCGTGTTAAATGGAAAAACTCGTGTTAAATCGAAAAAATTGCCTTCTTTTGCCGTGGTAAAACGAAATA
>NW_027110476.1:0-4139 GCF_000696795.3 Halyomorpha halys
ATGCAAGATTAGAAACTAAGGGGTTTGAGTGGTTAGAGAGTTTATAATGGAAGGAGTGATATCTGGTTCGGGCTAGAACGGTTACATAGGGAACATTAAGGTCTTTATGTATGATTTTATTTGTGACAAAGTAAGGAGCATTGAGGATTTTACGAAAGATTTTGGATTGTAAGGATTGAAAACGAGAGGAATTCGAAGGTTTAGTGGAGCCCCAAAGCTCAACTCAATATCTCCAGATTGGCCTTATTACAGTCATGTAGATCAGTTTTTTCTAATGTGTTGGAAGTTTAGACCGTTTGTCTAGTAACTGCTGTAATAGTCGAAATCGACGTGCAGTTTCGAAAACAATCTAAACCAGTTTTTAGTATAAACTATCTGCTTTCGTTTATTATATAATGAAAAATAAATTAAATAAGTAATATTAGCTAAAATAAGTTTCTTGTTGGAAATATAAGTGATTTTTCAAAAAGTGAAACTGTATAATCAAGGTAAATTTTATTTTGGATACAATCTTCTGAAGAATATGTAATGGAAAACGTCACTTAGTATGAAAAATAAACGAGAAATATTTATATGAAATTAAATAAATTATTATTAGGATATTAAAAGTTTCATCTAATCAATTTTTTTGTTAAATAATACCACAATATAGGTTCTAAAAATTAATTTCTAATTATTTTCAACTCAAAAGGAGGGATACTTTCATTTTCTGGGTCATAGGCGGCACAGCCGCCCCACCCGGCGTTAAGGATCATCAATATCAAATAGGGGTTAAGGATCTGTGCGCAATGAGGGTCCGGGTAATTATAATCAGATAGCATAATGCGTTAACCACTGTAGAGGAAACAAAGAAGAGGTCAACGGTTTACGTCGAGCTGTTGAGGTTCCCTGTGATGACAACTCCATAAGCACCTTAGTGCCCCCCACCAAAACCATAACAGACTGCATTTTATTTATTTAATTATTCTTGTATTTCTCGTGTGTAATTGTTAGGCAGAAGGTAAAGTCTAAGTAACATTGCCAGCAGCAACCTTCTCTGCTATTCAGCTTCTCCAATACTTCCCGGTTCGCGATGGTGCTAGAGCTGTCGGTGTCTAAGAGACATCTTAAGGGGCCTCTACATGTTGGCCAAGCCATGGCGAACTCAGATATGCGCGAGCATGTGGATGGGTGGCTCGTACGAGTTGGCCTAAGCTCGTTGCCGATCCGTCAAGAGTCGGTTTTTTGGACACAGATCAAAGGAGTTCCTGAGAGCGCTCGTGTAGCATTTCCACCATTTTTCTTTATCTGGTTGCAACTGAGAGCTGTTAGGAAGTTAAAGTTGTTTGTCGCTACTTTTTATAATAAGTTTTATATTTAAACTTAATTATTTACATTTAATTTCCTTTCATTTTCTTTTTTCTTTTTTTTTTAATAAAAACAATATAATCCAAGTGCAATGGCTGAAACCACTTGTACGTCCGCCATGCTTGTCTCTCTGATAAACACTGAAATGTGGATGCCCCGCTCTTTGTTTACCGATCCGATTCGTGGCGAGCGGCCAACATGTGGATCCGCCCTACTCTTCTCCGCGCTAGAATCGGGGCGTTATTACTTCCATCGGTTCCACCTGGCCCGAACACTGCCTATAGTGTATATATGGACATAGTCTAGCTATGTGTACTCTACATGCAGAGTGCCTCAAGGTTCCGTACTGGGTCTAATCCTATTTGTTGTCTTCACGGCACCTGTCATCGCGTTGGAGCGTAAGGAAGCAGTGGTAGCAGCCTATACAGACGACATTGGTATCTACGCCACCAGCGCCAGACCTCGTCGGGGACTCAAACAGCATCTGGCACCATCGTAGATGCCCTCCAGGATATAGGTTCTGGGTGCATTTTTGAGTTCAAACTTAAATCAGCTTTTGAGTTTGATTTGAGCTTAAATTAGAACAATATTTTCTCTTTGGTGTGCAACAGTGATTTTCCAATTTGGTTTGAGAAGAAAAGTGGGGAAAGATGATATATTATATTTTTTCCTTTTCCTATGTCGGCCCAAGACTCCCATTGGAGTCCTACACTGGATATATTATATTATTGTAACATATTATTCTTCTGAAAAATATTTATATTGTATTCTATAATTTCATATGATATATATTTTTGTCTCCTGCGTTTCAAGCTACGCTAAATTATAGGGCAATTAGAATGAATGAAAATTTTCTATTAAAGAAAATTATAATCTGCTGCTCACCTCAGTTTTTCAGTTAGTATGCCTCCCCTCCCCAACAAATCGTGGAGATTGTTCCTTTAATCAGGTGATTATCATACTGTTTCGGTATTTATCATTATGTGTAAAAGTGAGTCTACATGTTCTAATTTTAAAAACAAACGTTATTTTGGTAATTCATTCTTTATATTGACTTTTCTTTTGTTCATAAGCTGTTTTATTAATTCCGGGTATATTCTTGTCTTAAAGAAGAACACATTTGCTTTTTATTACGCTAATTTAACCTGCGAATGCCCTCTAATGTTAATGGTTTATGTCTTTTTATTTTATTTTTTTAAAATAGGGGTCAAATTGAATAAACAAATTTATAAACCTGAGCTTATCAGACATTCATATATTATTTTTATTTGTGTTTTACTGTTATTATATTTAGCTTGATTAGTATGTTCTATATAAAATATAAATTTATTACGATTTCTTGCCGAAGGCCCTTACTCGATTGACTTTAACAATGATAATTCTTAATAATGAAAATAATTAAGAGTAATAATAATTATAAAAATGATAAATTAATATAAACTTCAATTAAATAATATGTCGCAATATTCTGAGAAGATGGAAAAGCTTCTCAAAAGAAGGTCACTTCGATAAATAAAAAAAAAGAGGGAGATACTAATTGAGCATTTCCTCAAAGGGCCTGAGGAGGGCGGATTACGCGGACCCGTCACGTGACGACTCCTTAAGAAACGTGTTGAGGTCTCGTGCTTCAACGTGTTCCTTTCGCGTTTGATCTGAGACATTGTCTGATTCCACGGCGCATTGTCGGCTGCCTCGAGCTCACAATGCCTGGGGCCTCTCTCCTCGGTAAACCTTTGACATGGCGTGTGCCCGTTCTATGGATTCCATCGAAATGTTACACTACATATTATTTCAACGCATAACATCTCCCTTATCTACCATGCACAGCTATATTATATCGTAGAACTATGTAATTCGAGTTCTGTCCTATATGTACACATTTCACAACACGATTGCACTCCTATTTTTCCTCCAGTTTAAAACTGTAAGGCAACGGGTTGGGTTGGCCACAACCTCTTTTTCCTTTTCGGGCATAGCTGTCAACTTGTGTTTTCGGCTGCAGTGGGGTATTCAGCTGGCTTTGTGAATGTCACTGCTGCCAATAAACAACTGGTTTATTGTTTTATTATTGAGTTGGCTTGGAGCCGGTGACAGAGATACATAGGGTCTATGTTAACCCAAGTTAGTATTGTTTTTTTTGTTGACTGTTCAAGGCGAAAATTTATGGGCATTAAAAGCTACTGATAAGTTTCACTTTAATCTATATAGAATCATGGTCGAGAAGAGCAGGTAAAGCTAGCGTCATTTTAAGGACCGGAAGCTAGGAGGACTTCCAAGCCTGCTTTTCCAGCTTATCTTACGTATCTACTTGTCATCTGTTGTACAAATTATTTTATAGTAATTTTAGTTCTTTACCTTGTTAATTTTTTTTAACTTAATTAGTTTTATTTTAATTTTTAACAATGTACTGACATCTACTGATAATTAATTCCAATTTTTATTTTTCTCACTTCTTTGTTCGATTTTTATGGCTTTGTTTATTTATTTTCGTATTTTAACTAACTAATGACATTTCTTTTCCTAAAGGAAAGTATGAAAGAAAAAAGAATATATATACATAGCTACTCATTCGCACATTGCTTATAGCATAAACACAACTCACAAGATTATTCTTTTTGTTTCATATAATTTTATTTAATAATTTATTATCGTAATAGATTTTGTATCCACAGTTTAAGGAGCTGTGATATTGCTAATTCATTTGTTTTATTTACTAAGTTTAGTTTCTTAACGATTTTTTTTCCGTAACTTCCTTTATTTATTTATTCGTATAATACATACGTACATAGATA
>NW_027110477.1:0-1702 GCF_000696795.3 Halyomorpha halys
TCGAATTTACTTGATGTATTTTATATACAGTTTTAAGTATTAATTAATAAATAAAAAATCCAGGAGAAATAAATTAATACTATACAAAGCGGTACCAAGACCCAACTTGACTTAGGCCTGCCCCATAGATATAGATCTACTAATTCGACCAAAATAAAAATACAATTATTCGAAAACATATGCCTCTGCATTGTTAATAACTATCCATACTAAACTAGAATATCTACAATGCAATATGAATTAAATATAGACACCGTAGAGGATTGCATATATAAACTGACACATAATTTATTCCGGTCTTTTCCCAACTCATTAAATCCTCTAATCACAGTAATAAGGAATTACACTAAAACAACCCTTAGATATAAACATAAAAGAGATATATATTAATGTAAATATAAATCAATGATATTCATTTCAAATTACTCAATATGTGTTTAATTCTATTCATTGTTACGTATTTTATTTTAATTAAATAACGTTTTAGTTCCCCCCTCTTGGGTTTGTTTTAACATAATATAAACTAGTCTCAGTCCATTAACAGGGGTATTCATGATGTGTTACATGTAAAATGTTTTACCATGTTAAATGTTATAAGTATAGCATTGTGAGCACCCCTATTTAAAGTCATGTTAAATGCTTAAGAGCTCCAAGCGGATTTCCTGACCAACTTCTTGTTTTTTAACCTTTCCTTCCAAATCATCATGTTATTGTTTACTTCTAAGTTTTGATTAAATAGATTTATTACAAAATGCCTAAATTGAGTGATAAGTGGAAGTTGAGTGAAAGTTTGGCTACTGAGTGTCTTGTTGATCTTCTAACTTATGAGAAAGAGAATCAAGATGAGCTAAATGGCAATACTCATTACAATATTATTGTCTTATATTGTTTTATTAGTTTTAAAATCATCCAAAACAATACTAATACCAAAACATTCAAAACACAAACTACGAGCAAGTATCCTAACATAACAAACCAAAATTGTGATGAGCTCATCAGGGCCCTGTTAAATAATAAAGTACAAACTAATACTATTAGTCTTGTAGATATATCTTAATTAATTAAGATCAAAATTGTACAATAGTAACTTGTACTTTAGTATTTTTTAATTCCTGTAATATCATTAATAGTCATCCCTATCATGAAAAAAATAAGTATTAGTATTATTACCACACTAGTTTCTACACTTGTACTATGAACTAATACTATTAGCTTTCATTATGAAACAGGGCCCTGGTCTGTTGCGTGACGTCATTCTCCATTTAACAGACCTAGTAATAGACTCGACCATGTTACATGTTATATCGTTTTAACATGGTAAAAGAAGGAAATATTTCTCCATTTACCATAATTTTTTCCATTTAACACGCTTTGACATGTTAAACTAAAGATCGTGAATACCCCTATTATTTATTGCCTTAATGGATGAAATCCACAAAATATGCAGGAGAAGAACGGCTTGGACTGTATGTGGAACATGAGGACGGTACAAGTACAAACGTTTCTATATGCAGGCGATATCGTGCTGGTGATAGACACTAAGGAAAAATTGCAAAAGGCCATTATTGAATGGCAAGAGGGACTCGCCCGCAAAGGAATGAGTATTAACAGCCACAAGAGACTATAATATATGACTAGGGATAGGATTTTTATGTTTTCACATATTTTTACCTGACCATGATATCTTCGATTCCTTACTAAC
>NW_027110477.1:3277-5154 GCF_000696795.3 Halyomorpha halys
GGGATTATTTTATAACTATATATTTAAGCATTGAAATGGATTGGATATGGGAATATTTTTATCGTTCTCCCGACGTGTTTGATAGTTATTTACAACTACACCTGCCTCCCACTCTCGCCTCTAAAGGAAGATATAGTCCCGATCCAGGCCATATTTCATAGTTCAGGTGCTTTCCGCTTGACGGACACTAAAGTCAATCATCTCGCAGAACCTCTCACCTGAAATCGAATTGCACACTCCTAGGATTGCATAACATCACACGAAACTTTGTTAACCACGGTCTGGACAGTTAGGAGTTCCCGAGGGCCCCCGACATGCGGTTTAAGGATGAGCCCCAAATAACGTAGTAAAAAAATATAGGTTAGAATAATTCTTAGTCTTAACTATAATTAATTAATCTAAACTATTTTTCACTTTCAATTACCCAATATATGGAATATGTAGTAAGAGAAAGTGTTAAAGCCCAAATAAATCTGTCTGTCAATTTATCAAAAAATAATTTATCAATTCAATACAAATTTAGATTTGAATAATGGATATGAGTACATTGTAAAATTTATTAAAGTTTTATAATTCTGATACGCTTTTCCATAAGTAAAATGTCCCATTTTTGCAATGAAAAAAATATAAAATATATTCTCATACAAATATTATTCGAAATACGTTTCACAAATTGGAAAATTAGTACGGTAAAGTATTACCACAATAAATAAAACATAAATATTTGTTTCTGAAATGAGGGAGGACTAATTTAAACTCAAAGTACTGTGATAAGAGAAAGTTGCGTGATACCTGTAATATTTACTTCTATTTTTTTTATTGCATTAGAATTTGTTTAATGATAATTTATTTTATATGTTATTTATTATCACCTAATCAATCGCTATTTAAAAAAGGCTATTTAAGATGAGAGGTTGATCGCTGGGTGTGGTCAGTAACGTAATGGACAAAAATCAAAATAATTTTTTACAAGTTATTTACTATTGGAATTTTTAAACTAATCCTTAGCCTACTGATGTATACACATATTAAATTGTCTACATTTTCCTGTGAGGCCATATAAAGGTTAAACTCGAGGAATTAATTCCTTTTGAAGTAACCACACTATCAGTTACAATTTGTTCAACTTTCCGTGTACGTCTCTTCTTAATGGAAGAAACCATCTATAGTCATGGAAACTAAGACCCAAGCTTTGTTTAATACATTTAATACTGTAAAAAAAAGGGAAAGTTTAATAAATAAAATCTTAATTCAAACAAGATCAATTTTTTCTAATTTTAAAATGACTTTTCTTAAAAAAGCTAAAACCTTAGTTGAGATTTAGGTGTAGAATTCTTTATTGGACTGTCCTGAACCAAATTAAAAAAAAAATTTTGCATATACTAGCAAGTTTTTTTATTTTTATATTTTTTTCAGAAAATTCGAAAACAAACTCCGATATTTTCGACATTTGGCATTCTACCCCTACCGAGCGAAAGAAAGAAGTAATCATGAGATTTTCAATAGAATATCTCAACTTAAAAAAAAATTCTCTGACGAGGTTCATTCCCTTGTCAAGAAGATTTGCGAGCATTGGTGAGTGGCAACTAAAAACAAATGAAAAAACTACCACCAATAATTTTGAAACAATTTATTTCCCAATATAAAAACTGGCTCAATTTACTTTTTTTTATGCCAGATTATATAGAGGAAAAATTAGCAAACAAAACATTCTCTGTTCAAATTTCTACATGTCGCGGACCAAGAAAATTGTTTATGGAACAAAAAATACAAGTTATATCGAAAAAATATACTGCAACACACTCGCAAATTGTCTTCACAGAGAAATATTTCAAAACAGTTGACAAAGATTTTGAAGGATTTTTTAATGTCTCAAA
>NW_027110477.1:5204-6187 GCF_000696795.3 Halyomorpha halys
ATATTGTTGAATAATACATAATTTATAAATACATATTTTTTTAAATATTTGACAATTTATTAGCACATATTTCGGATTTTTTAGCACATAAAAATTCTATCCCTAGTTATGACTTGCCAGAGATGAAGTGGACGTGGGCAATGTACATTTTTCAACAATTTTCAATAAATCTGGCAAAATAGACGAAGAAGTGTCCAATAGGATAAATAAAGCAAATAGCATTTACTACCAGATATGCAATACTATTGTGGGAAAGAGGGAGGTAGGTAAGGATATCAAGCTTCCATATCTTTAAAACAATATATCTTTCAACACTATTATATGGCAGTGAATGTTGGGTGACCCAAGATAAGCACATGTGCAGGATTACGGCTGCTGAAATGTAATTTTTGAGAAAAATATTGGGCAAAACTAGGAGAGACAGGATAAGGAATGAAAGAATAAGAGAATAACTTCAGATCCCTTCAGTGAAATCAGTGATTGAAAACCAACAGCTCCGATTGTATGGACACGTCAGTAGAATGGGGGAAGAAAGAGTACCAAGAAAATATATGAAGGCGAGGCCGACTGGTAGGAAACCACAAGGCAGACCTAGAAGAAGCTATATGGTACATATGCAATGACTAGGTCTGGAAATAGGAAAAACACAGGCTCAAATGAAGAAGCTTGCTATGGACCGAGAGGTGAGGACCATGTGGTTAGAGGCTCCTCCATGCTGAAAGACATTTAAGGAGGATGAGAAAGAAGAAACTAGAGTAATTATGTAAAAAGTAATTAGTATCAAGAAAATTTTATTGCATAAGGGGTTATCCCCAAACAATATGGTAAATATTATAAATTAAATATTTATGCAATATAAAAATGTATTTAAAAAAATAACATATTTTAGGGATTATTTTATAACTATATATTTAAGCATTGAAATGGATTGGATATGGGAATATTTTTATCGTTCTCCCGACGTGTTTGATAGTTATTTACAA
>NW_027110477.1:10987-11574 GCF_000696795.3 Halyomorpha halys
GTTTTTAGCCCTGAAGAAGGCTAGAAACTCTAGCCGAAACGTTGGCACAATAAAATAGGTTAATCCAACTTATTTGTGTTTATCTTTGACCGCACACCCAACCAACTTTTATTTATTTGTGTTCTTCACTGACCGTACCCCCAACCATCTTCTCCTCAACAAGAAATCAATATTTTACGAAGTTTATTATAGTAACTATCATAAAAACTACTACTACTCCTATATCTTGTAATTTGAAACAAAAAAATGTTGCTTTTCGAAAAAATATATCTCGAAAACTATTAAACATAAACAGCTCTACTAGGGCTGATATTTATTGATTTTAGCGAACATTTCCTATGCTTTGAATAATGTGCATTTCAAAATGTTCTATTAAGCTTTTTAGTGTTGTAAATAGTTTTGAAGATATAGAGCTCCGAATGAAAAAGTAATGTTTTCTAATTTCTGGAAAAGCCACCATTTTTTAAATCTTCCCACCATGGTTGGCAGAGCCACCAATTATAACTCATAACTATATTTAGTTTTCATTTAAGTAATCAAAATTGGAGTGAAATAAGTTGTTTATTTCTCCTCCTGGGTTCTTGGAC
>NW_027110478.1:0-1183 GCF_000696795.3 Halyomorpha halys
CCGAAGAGGAGAAAACAGGTAGTTATCACACCCCAATTTTTGAATACTTTAATGAAAACTATGAATAATTAATAGTCAAAACTGATGAGTCTGCATAGTATAGGTAGGGGGAATAAACAATGTCGGCTGTTTCAAAACCTAAAAAACACTAATTTTTCATTCGGAGCTCTATATCTTAAAAAGTAGGAACAGCACAAGAAAACCTAAGAGAACGTCATTTATAGGCGAGAAAATTTGTTAACATACGAGCCCTAAAAGAGTTATTTACGTTAAACAGTTCTCGAGATATAGCTTTTTAAAAAGCAACATTTCATAAAAATGTTGTACAGGACGTACTGAAAGATCGGTAGTTAGTGAATTTATTTTGAAAAATCTATATCTCAAAAACCATTTGACGTACAGATTTCTATTGCACTCAAATTAAAGCTAGTTTAATGAGCTATAAAGTAGTTTAGGATGTTTATCTTCGTAGGAGTAATAGTTTTCATGAAATTTGCTAATATAAATTGATTTATAGTTGTTCGGACAAATTTTTATTTGCCAAATTTTTATTCATATGTGAATATCATAAAAACTACTACCCCTACGAAGATAAGTGTCATAAACTACTTTATATTAAGTTAAATTTCCTTCATTTTGAGTGTTGGCAGACATATGTGCGTCTTATGGGTGTAGAGATATATTTTTTCAAAAATCCAACATTTTATACGAAAAAATAGAAATTAACATTTTGTGAGTTTATTTTATCAAATATCATAAAAACTACTAGTCCTTCATAGTAAATTTAACTAGCTTTAATTTGAGCGCTGGCAGACATCTGTACGTCAAATGGTTGCTGAGATATAGATTTCCCAAATTAAATTAACTAACTGCTAATCTTTCAGTAGATTTTTATGAACATTTGCTTTTTAAAAAGCTATATCTCGAGATTTATTGGACGTAAATAGCTCTTTTAAGGCTAATATTTCACCAAATTTACTCTTCTTTAAATAATGTGCTCTTAAGTTTTCTAGTGTTGTAGGTAGTTTTTAAGATATAGAGCTCCGAATGAAAAATTAGTGTTTTTTTAGGTTTTGAAACAGCCGACCTTTTTTATTCCCCCTACCTATACTTGGCAGACTCATCAATTTTGACTATTAATTATACATAGTTTTCATTAAAGTAATCAAAAATTGGGGTGAGA
>NW_027110479.1:0-1966 GCF_000696795.3 Halyomorpha halys
TGTGCTATAAGCTCCTAGGTATGGGTAGCTCATTGGTAAGGTAATGTGCTATAAGCTTCTAGGTATGGGTAGCTCATTGGTAAGGCACTGTGCTATGACCTCCAAAGACCCGGGTTCGAATCCGGCTATGGCAGATAATTATTATCTATTTCACTGTAGCCCTCAGCCTGTTCGGGAGCCCAACTCCTACAAACCTACAAAGTAGGTTAAAAGATGAGACATGTAGCTTTCTAAAAGTTATATTAACTTAGGAATTGGATAAAATGCAGAGGAGTTATCAACCATTATTGTAACAATGAATGTCACCAGGAAAATTACTAATTTTTGATTTCTTTGAAAAGTGGTATTTGAGAGCTTGAGGGCTCCAGATGGCGCTAAATACGAATATCATCTACTTAGATTGTTGAAACAATTTTCTGAAATCGTTATTTTTTTATTTTTATTGAATAATAAATCATTTAATAGAATCAGTTAGATATTTTTTCTTTTCCTTCAAAATGAGACAAATCGATTGGCTTATAATCACCATACAAAAAACAAGCTATGCTCCAAAAATGCTAAATTTGGTTAATAATATTTTTATGCAAAAAAATCTGGCCTCATCGGACTGACAATCGGATAAACGGGGCGGCAGTCCTTAAAGTACGAACAAACAGAAACTTTAAGTGTTAGATAAGAAATATACGTCTATAATGGTTTCCGAAAATATTCCGTTACAATTTTTCTCAAAAAAAAAAATAATAAAAAAAATATATATATATACTGTTCTCAAGAACACAATGTTTTAATATCATCGATAGTCGTTTTAATGATTAAACCAATAATATTCCACTCTTCTTCAGCTTAATTAAGAAAAACATTATCAGCTATAAAATTGGAAAACAGTTGCTAGGGGAACGAAGCTAGTATGTAAATTGGTACGAAGAGTTGGGGGAGAGGGGGTTTAGATCGTTAGGAATTTCTGCAGCCCCCCCCCCAAGTTAGGGCCCCCCTACCAGTTAGGGCTTATTCTTTCTTGGACTTTATTACCGTTCTCGGGTTCGATTAGGTACCTCAGTAAGCTATATCATTTCCATATCTTATGGCCGACATAAAACTCTAATGGTACTTATTCATATTTCTTTATACATAAAAATAATAATAATGATAAAAGTAAATATAAAAAATTGCCGTTCGGTTAAAACATATAAAAATATATGAGTGTCTCTTAGAAGGACTTTATTGTGTTTTTTTTTTATTTATATATAATAACAATAACAGATATTGAACAGATAAGAATCTCCTCATCCATTTTGCAAACTGAAATAGTTAAATATTGATTATTTTTCTTGTCGAAGAGTAATAATACGATCTGCCACAAGCAGGGGCAATGAGTATTAGGGCAAAGGTGAGTTTGTATTGCAATTTTAAGTAAAAAATATAATTTTTTATGGCTGTCAGAGATTGGGAAAAGTATCATTTCCACCACGTTTGACGAATTAGCTTTATCGAAGTTTTATCTATTTGTTTATAAGAGTTCTAAAAACTTCCAAAACAAAAGCAACACGAACAATGAACAACTAACTCATCTAAACGTCATTCTCCATTTAGTAGACCTAGTAACAGACTCTTAACCATGTTATATGTTATATCTTTTTAACATGGTAAAAGAAGGAAATATTTCTCCATTTAATACGCTTTAATATGTTAAATTAAAGATCATGAATACTCCCCATGTTAATGGTAAGGATAAAAATCTTTTACTATTAGAACTAGTCAGCCACAAAACTATTTAAAACCACTTGAAGTTAGTATATTTCGTAATTAAAAGTTTAATGGTTTTTTATGAAAATAATTTTTTATGAGAAGAGAATTTATTGTTTCCTTGAAGAAGTTTGTCGGGGGGTGCGGTCAGCAAAGAACAACATAAATAAACAAAACCATATTTATTTATTTTATATCGACGTTTCGAAATAACAATTATGAC
>NW_027110479.1:3226-3683 GCF_000696795.3 Halyomorpha halys
AAATAAAATAACATAATGATAAAATAATATATACAATATTTACACAATCGACCTGAGGATTCCTGAGCCCACTCTATCCCCCACGTGTGAGGGGTAGAGCAGAGCTCCAAACACTAATACTTGATGCTTTCAATTTACAGCAGAATAAAAAAAAAAAACAATAAACAAAGATATAAAATGTACTACATTGACATCAAGGAACAAAATTGATCCCGTATTTTTTTGTCTATCTGTAATAAAAAAAAGATTAATCCTCAACATACAAGATTTTACGTTTCAAGATGCGTTGAGTTTTTCAATATATTTTTTCCCATATCACTCACTACCAATGAAATATACGAGATTAACTTATTTATTTTATTAAATAAATAAAAAAACTCTCTTAAAATATATACAAACAAAAGAATAGACAAGATGAACATAATCAAACTATCTGTATGAAAAATAAATAAATAAA
>NW_027110479.1:4253-5258 GCF_000696795.3 Halyomorpha halys
TGATGAATGATCTCATACATACTAAAATAAAAAAAAAAAAAAAAAATAAAAAAAAAAAACTCTCTTAAAAAATATACACAAAAAGAAAATGAACATAATCAAACTATCTGTATGAAAAATAAATAAATAAAATAACATAATGATAAAATAATATATACAATATTTACACAATAGACCTGAAGATTCCTGAGCCCACTCTATCCCCCACGTGTGAGGGGTAGAGCAGAGCTCCGAATACTAACACTAGAACACTAATATTTGATGCTTTCAATTTATAGCAGAATAAAAAAAAAAAAAATAAACAAAGGTATAAAATATACTACATTGACATCAAGGAACAAAATTGATCCCATATTTTTTTGTCTATCTGTAATACAAAAAAAAACATTAATCCTCAAAATACAAGATTTCACGTTACAAGATGCGTTGAATTTTTCAATATATCTTTTCCCATATCAGTACCAATGAAATATACGAGATTAACAAATTTTGTAATAAATTCAACTGTGATCTGGAACCTAAACCTAGAGTGAGCCCTGAGTTAACTCTAAACCCAGATCGCTAGTAACAGAAGCTAGGCCTTATCTAGGCGCATGGTTAACCCGAGAGATGGCTGACTGACTTGCTGTTCTTATCTTTTGACGCGTGATGGAGCAGACAAATTCATGAAGCGGCATCTTGCCTCCTATCTCAACCGTAGTGATAGGACCGATCAATCCGATCCGGGCTCCATTCATTTATATTTATACAGAATATATATTATTATTTATTCATCATATATAATACATTTCTAATCATTGAGAAACTGACGCAGTTTCTACAACAAAAGTAGTCAAAATCGTATCTTATATACATAAATGACTAACCCTATTATTTCTTTTTTTTACAAACAAAAGAATAGACAAGATGAACATAATCAAACTATCATCTGTATGAAAAATAAATAAATAAAATAACATAATGATAAAATAATATATACAATATTTACACAATCGACCTGAGGAT
>NW_027110480.1:0-1981 GCF_000696795.3 Halyomorpha halys
TTACTTGTTGTATTTTTTATACAGTTGTAAATATCAATAAATAAAGTTTCATTTCAAAAGCTATTATACATTTTTGTTTTATTTATTCCAATAAATTTTGAATTTTTAAAAAAAATTAAGTTGTCCTAAACTCTTGACCAGGAGTGTATATAATTATAAATTTTGGCTCGACGCAACTAAGAAATCTACATAATCCCTAAACTATGTGCAAAATACACTTAATGTTTATTCAAAAGTGCAATCAACTCTTGGCTCTTTCAGATACACAGATGTTCGGGGTCAGAGCCCTGAAGCGCGCACGCTTGAAAAGTCACGACACATGTGCCCTCAATTAGATCACCTTCTGGGGCTCGTCAGAGGACATTAAGGACACCGAAGATGCGGAGATGCTCATCGACTTTCTGGACAGAGGAACTCTTGTGCTGAGAGTATCAAGAGAGGGGTATTTTTGTTTATGGCGAACGAACCGCAAGAAGGAAAAAATAAATCAAAGATATCTTCTAAATGCTAAAAAAAAAAGTGTCAAAGTCCTCTAGGAACGATTTAGATTTAGGAAAGTTATCTTTATAATTAAAAAAAATTCAATAAACTACTATGAAAATAATGGATCCAGTGCTTAGAAAGGAAGTACAGCGAAACTTCCCTGAACGGACACTTAGTCTATAAGAACTCAATCCTTCTCAACATATCGTTTCACGTGTACGATTGGCCAAAGTTTTAATTATTAATTATTTTTTCTAAAACACTGTATTTTTTTACTTTCTCTTCCTATGTAAGGAACACCTAGTAAGGAAAAGTCTTACGATTGTGCAAAAGTTTGACTGAAATACACGTTTTGAGGCCCACAGATTCCAAATAACCTAGTCCAAATAAGAACATGTGAGTGAACGGCCCAGCTCAAAAATAAAAATTCGTGTGAAACTAATATTACATATATAAGGCTGGTATCAGGCCGGGATGTGATACCAACTTTTTCGATAAAATCGACCGGAAGTGACACTTTATAGAATCGATTTTTACATTTTTTTGAAAAAGGCGAAAACGATTTGAGTATATTCCGCATTTCAAAGTACAATTCAATGGCCTTAAATATCAGCTAGCTCTTAGCCTCAAAGAAATCGTCAATTGGGTTCAAATAAGGAATTTTTGAAATATGTTCCTCTAATAATAATTTTGTTTATTTCGAAAAAATAAACAGTAATCAATGTTAGTAATAATAAAAAATGGATAAATTCAAGATATTGACGAATTTTATGAATAACTAAAAGAGAAAAAAAGAAAAATAGAAACATTCGATTTGAACTGAAAATGCAGAGACCTCCCGATGTTTCCCGATTGCATCACGACTCCTAATCATAAAATTTATACACGTTATTCCCATCACGAGGAACCCTCAAATACGACTTAAAAAAAAAAAAAAGACATTTTTTAATCATAATTTTCGCCTATCTTTATTTTTTTTTATACTAACATTAATAGTGATAACTTTAACACGAGCCTACCAATCTGTACAAAACTTGAGGATCTCTAAAGGCTAGTAAGTGAAAGTTATAAGATGCGCGCACCACACCAAATTTTTTAAATTTTATTATTTTTATTATCTCCACTTCTAATGAATATATAAATACTAAATAAATTGTTAAAAAAGTAAAGTTATATTTATCTCATGTATTACTGTGTACAGTTGTAAATCTCAATAAACATATAAAAAAATATAAATATTTATCTGTAATTAATAAAAATAATTTGCATTTATTTTTTACTATTTAACATTATTTTTTCTATAATACTGTATTATTTTATTTTTTACAATTTTATTTTCCTCTTAAATATTCAAATAGAGGATTAACAAGGAACGATAATAAAAACTTTTATTATGTATACTAATAAAGATTTTTTTATATCTTTCCGAGGTTAAGTTCTTTATCTGTCGAAAACTCGAATTCGAAATTTTCATGATCACAATACTTCCACATACTTC
>NW_027110481.1:0-643 GCF_000696795.3 Halyomorpha halys
ATACGATGTACTTGGTTTCTCGATCTTCTTGGAAAATACTTTGAGTGTTTTTAATTCCTTTACCATAATTTTTCTTTTTCTGATCATTTTTACCGTCTTTACTTTTTGTTTTTCTTGAAAATATAACTTAAGAATACTAGACAAAAAAGTGAATTAGCAAAACAACTTATAATATATTAACAACGATAGATTTGTTGCTACGTTTTTTAAAGTTAAACAACATAAGTTTTTAAAATGGTTAACGCCTGAAGGCTCCAAAATCCTCAATGCTCGTCACATACAAAATCATACATAAAGACCTTAATGTTCCCTATGTAACCGATCTAGCCCGAACCAGATATCACTCCTTCTATTATAAACTCCCTAACCACCCTAACCCACTAGTTTCTAACCTTGCATTCTCTTCCATTCCTGTCAATCCTCCGAGGCGCCTGAAAAGAAGATGGCCGCGAGACCTGCTAATGTAAAACGTCATTAGAGTGCTGCTAATGGGTAGTTTCTCTACACGCCTGTAACACTCCCATTTAACCGAGATCAGATTTACTAAATGTATTATAATGTACAGTTGTAAATAACAATTTAAAAAAAAAATTATTATTACAATTTCAGTTTTTAAATCAAGTCTAAAACCAAACGAAAACAA
>NW_027110481.1:5178-6087 GCF_000696795.3 Halyomorpha halys
ATGACTATAATATAAATAGGACATTAAATGTTTAAGGAACGTATTAACTATTTCAAAGTGAATTGTTAAGGTTCAGATATTGCATATATTTGTAAGTAACTAGCATTTAAATATTAACTATTAAGGTAAATGACTATAAATTATGTATCAATAGACTTATTTAGGTAAAATTTAATTTACTATTACAATAAATAACCAACACAGTTATTTTAGCTGCCTAATAATCTTGGTCGTAAGGAAGGAAAAGGATCAAGTAATAAAAATTAAATGTTTAGCGTTATGTGCTCAACTCGCATTTGAAAGACAGTATAGGTACGCTTCCGTTTAACACGGATAATTGAAAGTTTTTTCCACTCCCCAATCAAAATATTTAATATAACAAAGAAATGTAGATCGAGAGTGGATTTAAGTTACAAGCATCTAAAATAAATTAAAAATTAGAGCATAGATAAAAGTATTTTGTTAACATCTAGGCAGCCGTTCTTTATTCCTCGGGCACGGGTATAATATCTGTTAGAGAAAACAATCGATATGATGCATTGTGGTTCAAAGGAAAAAAACAAAAAAGCCACAATAAGATAATCGTAATTTACTCTAGATATTTTTATTTTTGTAATAAAATACAATTCAGCCATTAATTTCAAAAACTCACACAAATTTTGGAAAGTAAAAACTCAAGTGATAGCTTATCAATTATTTATGATTTTTATCTTATAAGAATAGTTCAAATTTATAGGTTAATTACCAGTTTTAGGTTTCTCTCTTACTTTACCTACTTAAATATCGTTGTAAGGTCTTACAACACGCCACTTTGCTTTATTTATAAAAGGGGTCGTCAACATTTTTTGATTATCAACCCCCAAATTGATCTGACGTATCAATATAAACACAATATTCGTGGACCGTATC
>NW_027110482.1:0-1566 GCF_000696795.3 Halyomorpha halys
CTCTCAGGTCATTCTCAAGGATTCCTACAAACAGCTCCTTTTAAAAAGTAATTAAAAGGAGCTGTTTGTAGGAATCCTTGAGAATGACCTGAGAGTTCGAAACGTCGGATGTTAAAAAAGAATAAAGTTGAGAGTAAATAATTCTATTAGAGCTCATATTTTAGCAAATTTACTATTCTTTAAATGACGTTCTCTTAGGTTTTCTTGTGTTTTTCCTACTTTTTAAGATATAGAGCTCCGAATGAAAAATTATTTTTTTGGTTTTGAAACAGTCGCCATTTTGTATTCCCCCTATATACTTGGCAGACTCATCAATTTTGTCTAGTAATTATACCTAGTTTTCATTGATGTAATCATAAATTGTGGTGAAATAACTGCCTTTTTTCTTCTCTTGGGCTCTTGTTCTATATGTATGTAGTCCACTGGTGCAAAAAAGTTTGAATATCCCTGTACTTGATTTGTCATTCTGTTTACATTCGGGATTTTCCTTAGTTGACTACAAATGTGCATACACAACACAAATACATATAAATTTATTATACATATTCCTAAGCTATGATAATATAAAAGAGGCGGGAGCACGTTATGCTTGGCCAGTTTCCATACGACGTAGCGTTTTGGAAGCAAAACAAGGTTTCTAGGTCAGGTCATTGCCTTTGTCAGAACTCGCTTTCAATTTTTATTTATTTTTTTAAAAACTTTTTCGCTGTTCGTTAAACGTCTTATGATTTTTTCCTTCTCCGTTTGAGCTCAGCATTTTATATATATTTCATCTTGAATTCATCTCAAAACGTTGACTCTTTATATTTCTAAATGCTGGATTGATATTTCTGATTTATTTTTAATTGGACTTTCGCAGTTTTTTTCTGAAGTAAGAATTTATATGCGTTAAACAACAAGTGTTCTTACACTAAGAGATGAATAATACCTTAGAGTTTACGAAAATAGAGTATAAAAGCGAAAAATATTCGGATCGAAAAAGGATGAATTAACTGGAGAATTTAGAATATTACACAACGCTGAATTAAGGGACTTACTATAATTCAAAGGACTAATATAATTCAAGTTATAGCATTGCGGCGTATAAGGTTGTAGGACTTAGTAACGAGCGGATCCCTAAAATGGTAATTAACACTGAACCAACGGATAAACGTACGAGGGGTAGACCGAAACGTAGATGGGAGGATTGTGTTAAAACAGATTTAGTGGAATTGGGTTTAGAGGGGCATCACTGGAAGGATCTATGCATAGAGCGTTTGGTGGTATCGGCATCGAACCTTTGAGTTGTGTGTAATTATTGAAGGGAATATGGTACGGCTGCGATAAACAATTACTCAAATATTAAATAAACTGAGGAGAAGATGGTTGGGGGTGCGGTCAATGAAACACAAATAAGTATGACTAACTTATTTTAATGTGCCGACGTTTCGGCTAGAGTTTCTAGCCTTCTTCAGGGCTGTTCGCTAACCTAATAATTGATTAGGTGCGCAACCTTTCAGCGAACAGCCCTGAAGAAGGCTAGAAACTCTAGCCGAAACGTCGGCACATTAAAATAAGTTAGTCATA
>NW_027110482.1:3531-4791 GCF_000696795.3 Halyomorpha halys
CTTTTTGTAACTATAGTGTTTGTATCTTTTTTAGCCCTGACGAAGGCCTGCAACGTGAGGCGAAACGTTGGCTCAATAAAGTATTATGATTATCTACTATTTGAGTTTTTTTTTTACCGCGCCTGGACCATATTCCATTCATCTATCCACACGGTCAATCAATAATCTTCCAGTATGTCACCAAAACTATTTATTGTTAACCAACGTTTCGCCCCACTTTACAGGGCTTCAGTTATCATCTTTGTTTCAATCTGTCAGTCCTTACGAAGCCCTATACTATTTTGGTACCTTTATTGACCGCCACCCTACAATATATATAATATAAGTAGAGTTAAGTATATGATTTACTACACGAACTTCCTTATACTGTAGGACTGGGATCAGTTTAGGTAGGTCATTCCCTGACCACATTCCACACCGGGAAATGCCTCGCCTTCCCACGCCGAATATAGTCTACGGTTCTCAACCCAACGCCCCAGTTTATATCGTATTTTCTGCACCTACGGTCAGTCAAATTAAATTTTTTTTTATATTTAAAGGAAGATAATTTTTGATAAATTTTAATAGGAAACCTCCGAGAGATAGTGTCTGTTACCTACAGCTAAAATTAGTTTTTATTCGAGTGTGAAAATAATCCTACAAAAACTAAAAAAAAAATGTTTTTTTCATGATTCACCTATAGAACATACCTTCTCTGAAGAAAATTTATTCCAAAATTATATTTATTACGTTTTAAATACAGTGTTATCTGGATAAACCGAATTAATTGCAGGGTAGTGTTCGGATTACAGAAAGTGTTAGGAACAGTAATGTAAAAAAAAAAAAAAAAAAAAGAATGTACTTGACAATTTTTATTTAATTAATTTTTTTAACATTTTATTTATTATTAAATTTGACAGTTTAAAGTTTTAAAAAATTAAAAATATCTAAAAAAATTGTTTCGTTTACGTCCATTTTAATATCGACTATAAGATTGTTCATTTATAATAAAAAAAAAAAAGAAAAATTAAAAAATACTCTTTGTATGGATTTATTTAAAACGATATAATAAAAAAAAAATTAATGTACGTAACTATTTAATTAATTTTTTACACATTTTATTGGAAATTCGACAGTTTAAAGTTTTAAAAAATTAAAAATATCTAAAAAAATTAGATGAAAGGAATATGGTCCGGGTGCGGTCAAAAAAACTCAAATAGTAGAATTATATTATTTTAATGAGCCAACGAAACGTCGGCACATTAAAATAAGTTAGTCATA
>NW_027110483.1:0-14796 GCF_000696795.3 Halyomorpha halys
TGTGTGACGTCATCAAAATGCTGGCTTCTGATTGGCTCCTCAAATCGGTGTCCCAGCTCCCCCATATTCCCTCTACTAGTTTTGTTTTGTTTTTATACTGGTAATTCACTCTCTAACCACTCAAACCACCTAGTTTCTAACCTTGCATCCTCTTCCATTCCTGACAATCCTCCGAGGTACCTGAAAAGAATATGGCCACGAGACCAGCTAATGTAAAATGTCATTAGAGTGCTACCATTGGGTAGTTTCTCTACACGCATGTAACACTCCAATTTAATTTAGATCAGATTTACTAAATGTATTATAATCTACAGTTGTAAATAGGAATAAATAAATATTTTAAAAAAATATTGGTAATTGGTATTTTAGCTGTATTATATAAATTGAGTCATTAGCTGGCTGTCACAGTTAGGTTTAAAACTATTTCAAAATTGTATTGTTTCAGCTTATAAACCATTGCAGTCTTTTTATGTTTATTTGCATATGTTATTTTGAGACTAACCGAAAGACGGAGCCATCTTATTGCATAATATTAGTAATACTTTACTAAATAAATAAACAAAACTGTCCCGATATCATTGAAAATTATTACACTATTTTAGACAACAATAAAAAAAGTTCACAGACAATTTTGTGTGATAGCAATGCTAATTTGAAATAGTATTTACTTAACAGTTAAATCAAATTTCTAGAGTATTTATTTAACAAGAAATATTTTGATAATTCATCTCTGGTCGAATGTGTATTTTAGGAAACTTCTTTATTTTATGAATAAATTGTTGGTTTTTAAAAATTATCATTGCGTTTTTTCTGTGAATATAATTGTAACGGAGTTGCAAATAGCTGATCGATCCAATAAAACATTAACAGGATAAGACTATGAATTTATACGCAGATCCTTAAACCCGTTTTTAAAGAAATGATCCTCGCGGCGTTTATGGGTCTTGCTAATTCGTCCTTTATTACCATTAAATATTTAAATGGGTTAAAACTTTAGGTTATTTCCTATTCCACGGATGGTATCTTATTCATCCGAACTGATGGATTCCGTACTTATAATTCAGTGCCGCCGAGTGTCATGGCGTGAACGAGCGTTGCTTGGTGGATGAAGTCGGACTTCATTGTTGAGGCTTTGAAGAACTTATTAACGGAGCAGAGCTGCTTAAATTTTCACAGTCTACAGCGTTGTAAATAATTCGTTCCTAATTAGAGCTGAGTCTGAGCTTAGCTTCAGAGTTGATAAGCTAATAAGTGGTTCATTTTAATAAGCATGGATGATAGGTTAAGTGTGCACACAGAGACCACTTAAAGGCTGCCTTTAAAAGGTATTTCGGACTTTTATATCCGGCATCTTGAACATTTTAATCAAGTCTAAATGAAACAACCGATAATAATCCCATATATCATATTAATTTCCTTCCATATATATTTTTTTAAAGATCCGCTTATGGGAATTTTAACTCCTAACCTAGCTATCTTCAATGAAACAGTGGCTCATAAAATTATTTGCGGTGAATTTTATAACCATAAACTAAATGCGTTACTATGTAACGTCATACGCGTATAGATTTGCACATCACTAGTCCACACTTGCTGCTAGCTCAGAGTCCTAATTTCATTGTTAATATAACCATGTAGGCACAGTGGTCACTTTTCTTAATCTGAGAGAAAATTTTATATGGTGTAATGCATAAACTGAAAATCTCGAGCTGATTTTTTGATTCATGAACTTCTATTAAAATCATTCGAATGTGCTTTCATTACATTAAAACAAATATATGGACAATAGAAATAAATATAACCACATGAAAAAAAAAATTATTTACAATTACATTATATAGAGAATAATTATAATTCGGATAAATATTAGCCCTGTGTTTTGTAAATATTTACCTACTTGTTTTCGGTCATTTAGGAGCCACTACAAGGGCAATTACTTAACTGGATTTTTTGGATGGCAATTGTGAAGATAGTAAACTAATTTTATAACCTTCAATGCTCGTGTTTACCAAAAATTATGATATGCTTCACGATTTCCACTGCTCCTTATTTCAGTACACCCTTAGCTCTATTATTGTAAAAAAAAATCATTTTGATATCTGTTTATATCAGATTACGAATTATTTTCTTTTTGCCGAATCGCTGTACGTAGGTAATGCTATTTCTGGTTGTTCAGAATGTTTTTTAAAGGAAGTGGTCTTAAAAAAGAATCACTTTGAAATTTACTTACATAAACTCTTTTCTTAGGTAAATTTAACACCAAACCACATACTGATATTTGTGTGCTTTGATGCTTTTGTGTAGATACTTCATATTTTTATAGTTATCCTCAAAATTTGTTAGTTACCAATAGTTGG
This sequence comes from Halyomorpha halys, assembly GCF_000696795.3. NCBI lineage: Eukaryota > Metazoa > Arthropoda > Insecta > Hemiptera > Pentatomidae > Halyomorpha > Halyomorpha halys. The sequence continues at coordinate 2,358 of NW_027110483.1, forward strand.
AGCACTCATAAAGAAAAGAAATAAAAATTTTAATAGGTTTAAATTGTCAATTTAAATAAAGGTAAAGTCTGAGTCAATCACAAGTAGGAAGATGTAACAAGTAGATGTCTTGTAAATAAAATCCTTCCACTTATTATAATATAGCTCCCACACCCATTCTTTACTCACTAAATAGCTAAGTACCTGTCTTTAATTCTGTCGCTATTAAATGGGTAATCGCTATAAAAAAAGAAAGATTTCAAATTTTTTAAGATAGCCCAAAGAAAAAAAAATCTGATGTATTAAGGGTGCCGCGAAAAAAATCCGATACGGAGCCGTAAACCGAAAAAGATTGGGAACCTTTGCTCTAGATTTATTAGCTCATTTTTAAGCTGTAATAGTGATTTTGTTTTTTCGATCGCTGAGATTGCGAAAAGTGACCACTGTGCGTCGTCAAGTACGTGCCGATCGGACTATATACTCGGACCCCAACAATGGTTAACTTAATAATCCAAAAAAAAAAATGACGTACTTCGATGATATTATGTTAGTTTATAATATACTAGCTGACCCGGCAATAGCTCGCCGGTTTCAGAATATATACAGATAAAATAGCCAGCCCTCAAGTTTCAAGCCAACCAAAGGATACCATAGATATTTTACTATCAGAATGTGCTTAAAAAACAATACTGTTAAAGGAAAACATAGTAAGAGGGTCAATGATTTTATATTATTTATTGATGTAAAATGTTGGAAAAACGATAGTTTATCGAGCTTTATTTTGATTACCATATTATTTGTAGAAAGTGGCAGCATCCTTGATTAAATTATTGCGTTAAATACTTTCTGAGAAACTGGCCCATAGAGCTTTGTGCGACAAATCTAAAAAAATGGACTAATTTATACTACCAGAACGTAATATTCTGTGCCAAATAGTTATTAATAGAGAGAAAATATTGAAAGACATACCACATACTTTGAAGTCATTAAGCTCTTATGACCCGAATATTTTACCTAGACAAGATATCCATCACAATAGACCCTCGCCTTTCCTGATATAGGCGTACGTCACGTCGCCTAGGGAGCATATGAAATTCTTATAATTTCTCGACAAAGAAGGGAATTCCTGGGACAACCGCAAACGGAATGCGATCCCCATTTGACTGGGGGGGGGGGGAGAGGAAGGAAAGCGCAATATGAGGAAACGATGAATGGAAGCCGGATTTATAAGATGGGTCCCTGAAGCTTCAGAGGGCGCATATTTAATTTTGATTGGCCCCTTGGTAATGGGTTAGGTTATTTCACTTTGAAATTTCTTTTAAACAAACTTACCTCATAATTCAGCGACTCTTTCTAACACTTTTTTTATTTTGTTCTTTTCTCTTAAACAGTGATTTATTGCTCTCCTTTATAGGAGCTAAAGTTATCCCGGCGTGAAAGAGTAATTTCGCGACCGTGAGTTGGCTATACTTTGCCTTTTAGAGTGGAATGGGTTTAATAAATTAATCAAATAGAATTCATAACAAAGAAAAACGTTATAAAAAGCTAAATATAAAAACTTTCCTGAGAATCCCACTGTGTATGTTATGTATAAGTAATGCCTGGATAAAACAATTCGTTAATTTTAAATATATTTTGAAAATATTCACTTTTAGGTTTCTTTAGGCAACAGATATTAGATTATAAATAAACTTCGCCATTCCATTAATATTTCTTTAGAATTTGTAAATATAACGAAAAAAAAAAATGAGAACATGATATATTTTAAGATCGTGCAGATAAAAATAATTAAATTATGTTTTAAATATATTTCTGTATCTGTATTAATTCTAAACTTAATAACAATGTATATATTTTTTAAATCATTAATATAATATCACTTGTTTTGTTTTCTAGGATTACATCATATATATTATGCAATATCTAAATATAAAAGAACAAAAAATATTTATCTCGCAGTTACTTCAGCCGGAATGGCCCCTCCCCATTTCTTGTAAGCCCCCCAGCTATTATGCCACTAATGTATAACCGCCTTCAGCGGACCATGTTTGCTCATCTTATAATCCCATACGGCAAACCAAGATATAATGTAAATTGTATATGTATAATTTATTGCATTATATTATTATGCATTATGTAACCATATAACAAATAAAGAGGTTTGAAAAAAAAAATCTCGCAGTTATTTAAAGGATCATTGTTCCGGTTAACCTACGGCAACCGAAAGGTTGAATTGGAGGGGGCAGCATCAAACATCATGGCATAATAGCCTACAGGATATATTAGCGCCCATATGGCCAAAAGTCAAAACTCACCTCCTCCAGTGCTCTCTGGGGAGAGAAGATCCCAGACAAAAGGGAGTGAGAGCCATCTTATCTTCGGGTAGTAGCAGTGCATCATTTCTTTGTCTCTCATATCAGGAATCTACCATGGGTGAGTAGAACTCTTGGAGTTGTTCTCAGGAGCTGAGGGGAGAGAAGCATGAGACTGTGGGAAGAAAGATAAAGTAAGTCCCAATGGCCCAATAATTAACATTCACCACCCCATAGCAATCATCATCAACCACCTCATTATCTACAATTCCATAGCCCAGCCTTCAAAATTTACTAATCATCTAAACATAAATGTTTTCTTTCGGCCATCCACTACACCATTTGTAACTTGAACAATAGAATTTTATTTCATTTAATCATATCTGGTTTCTCAATTATACAGTCCACTCCAACCCAACCAGCCAACCAAAAGTGAAGTGTGTCCGGCAATTCGGTTGAGGGCATGCTTCATACAGTCATCTTCTATGGACTTGGACATGTTAGCTATTTAAGAAATACCCCGTATTTTGTGGGTTTTGGTCTAATAAAGATAAAACGGTATCTCTCTACAATTTATATCTTCATGTCATATTTAAAGAAGACAGCTGAGGAAAATATATTTAATTCAATTATAATAATCTATTTCCGTGTAAATAAATCTACTGATATAATGGAAAATATCCTTGTTCTACACTCTTGTGACAATTTTATTGTTTGTATATAGAGCGATATTTTTCAAGTTACATCCGTTTTTGAAACAGTTTCTTTCTTTCTTTGATTTTATTGTGATTTAATACCGTACTTTTCATAAATACTAACAAGAAATTACTAACGATGTTTCGATAAAAATAAATTCATTAAAAAAAAAAAAAAATGTGAAAAAGTTCATTAGGATAACAAATACATTATCGAGGTACCTTTCAAGTGAAGCGAGCAGAAACCTACAACTGTAATCGAAAGAAAGTATAAATAATAATAGAATAGGTCATCACATTCACAACAGAGTATGTATTCGACGGAATAATGGGCAAGTAGCTCCTTCTCTCTTCCTTCCATTCTCATCTCGCTCCCTCATTCTAAAATAAATACTGACCAAACAGCTATTTTGGCAATTGTGAGTGCAAATTCGTTGAAGAGCTAGTACTTATGGGGGTATATAATAAGATTTTATGAGATGGGGTGTTCTTCCAGATGATGTTGGGAAGTTATGTTCCTACCAATGGATTACATACTCTATGCATCGTATTATTCTATTCATTAAATTATAACATTGGGATTTTGGGAAGTGATATAGCTGAAATGAAATAATGATAATGATGGGTCATCACTTCGTGTTAGAAGATGAGAGTAGACGCTTACTAGTGAGCCCCATGTGGGATGGGTCACATGATGTGTGATCTGATGCTGATGTGCCGATCTCCGGGCTGTGTTATCTTCGTGTTTAGCTGGACATCTTTGGTCTTGGAAGGTTTGTGACTGAGTGAGAACAGGCCAAAGGTTTGTGGAGAGTCTTTAGGTTTCAATAGTGAGGGATTAGCCCTTCAAATCAGCAATGGTTGGCCCTTTTCTCTAAAGGTGGCTTTAATATTTTTATTTCTTGGGTCTGTCTCCTAATTAAAATTACCATTCTATGTTATTCCACTATAAACCTAAATCCCGTGGACTGAACAATGTTTTTTTTTCGAAATGCTAAACTTGATCACGGTAAAATATAAATCTGATATAAAAGCTTTTAATCAAATTAAAAATTATGCATTTCTAAATGGATAATTACAGTATCTTAATTCGAAATAAACTTTTAAATCTTAAAAGTGTATCTTAATCTAAAATATTAATTTTTTATACAACTGTTGCAACAATATAAAAAAAAAGGTTTCTATTATTGTTCGAATGTTGAAATTTCAAAAGTAAAATTATTCCTATGAAGCTTTTTTAATAAAACCTTTGTGATAAGGTTTAATAAAAAAAATAATAAAGGTTTTTTTTTTAATGAGTGCAAAAATCAGACATGTTTCACAAAAGACTGCCCAGCAGTTGGGATCTGCTTTGACTGCTTAGTGGTAGTCTATAATTCTCGACTGGTCTATTACACAGATGGGCACAATATGGCTATGGCTGATGTGATTTGTGGTCGGTGAGGCACAGATGTAATGGTCACAGGATAGTGGCTTTTGTTTACGTTTATGTCCTAATTAACATAGGCATTAACATATTAATATCTTGCCGTCCGTTGGTGTTGGTTGCTATCCGATTGTTCGCCCTATGGGCCTAATATTCAGCAGTTAGTTTTCTGGTGAGTTCTCCAAATTAAGTTTTTCTTTTATCAAAGTTTTAAATATAATTAATGTTTTTGGGAAAAAAAAGTTTGTATTCAGGAATAGGTTTTGGATCAGAAATATTAGCAGAGTTTCGAATAAGATTAAAACCCCTAAAACCTTATTTTGAATATATCTGTATTAAAATAATGCTTCTGATAGCGGAAGCATGCTGAATAAATGTGAAATTTATTTTAATCCCTAAACCGGAACACAAGTCTGAGAGGCCGGGTTAATTCCTCGTTTGTCAGTTGGAGTTTGTTGTCCTCATATACCTTAGTGTTCAAGGGATTACAAGAACTGTGTGTTTCCGTTAAATATAGAAATTTTGTCGATTTTTTAACACAAAAATTGTAATGTCTGGCTTAAAATGAGAAAATATAGAGATCACTTATTCTAAATGAAACCGCAACCTGTAGCGCAAACTGTTGTGAATGTTTATAAAAATTGGGCCTGTCAAAATTGGGGTTGTTAAATATATATATACTTATATCAATCTTAGTTAATATATCTAGCTGCTTTGGATTAATAGTGGCCGGTTTGACAAAGTAAACGTTGTTACGTAGGGTTTAGACGGGTGCGATGAACATGTCCAACAGGACTTACAAGGTCTGTAAAAAAAATGTAAAACTGTATATTTTTGGTTGCAATAGACAATCCTAAACAATTAATAATACATTACAAAAAGGCAGAACTTTTATTATTGTTATCCAGAAGAACTACGATAATTTTTATTATAATAGTTTAGATCGGAATAAAGAAGATATTCTGATTCCTAAAATAACTATTAATCGGCTGTAAAGGAAGAAAATACAAATTATATTAATACAAGAATTTATGAAAGAATATGTTTTTAAAGTTATTATGAATGTGGCATTGGTTTATATGGTTCATAAGGATCGATTATTTCGTCTAAGAAGTCTTTTCATTCAGGACAATTTTCTTTCGATAATTTTTTTTTTTGTGTGTTCCTTTTTTTTATAGATCCTACTATCCTTTACTGAAAGTTGATAAGTAAAAATTTCTCGTTTTCTCTATCCATTCTGAGTACATTACCAATTATTTTAGCCCATTTCTCTTCAAAGCCTGAGAGAGGTTTTTTTCCTCGTTTTTCTAAGTGAATGTTACCTTCAATGGAATAACATTATTAACAAGGCCCATATTTTTATGAACTATTTACGAATCAAGCTCAATGAGCCAAATTTAGGTTTGAATATTTGAAGATAACAGCTGGTAATTGAAATGGACAAATTCATTGGAATAAAAAAAAAAAAATTAAAAATTGAAATTACGAAGGTTCATTCCCAATAAACAAAAACATGACAGATCATCACAATAATGCTTCCTTCAGTGATTTTATTGGTACTTTCTTGGTTTCCATCTCCCCTTAAAATTCCTTCTAAGCACACTTGCAAGCAGTTCTGTTTTAGTTTGTTACTTGGTTTGTGGACAAATATGAATATGCTCATCCATGTACACCATCATGTGTACACCTCGTGTTTCATCATATTGATTATTTTAGAGGCCTTTGTGGTTGAGCCTGTTAAGCCACAAACCTGGCTAATCGTATTTCGCCTGGGCTAGTTGACGCGGCGGATCCTCGGAATGAATTCCTACTTTTCCACTCTGGATAGAATATTTTACTAACCTGTAAGCTAATCCTTTTTTTCATTCCAAGATCATTCCTATTTCTTTTGCAATAGGCCTCTAACATCAATAAGAATTTATTTCTTAGTTTAATTAAGAATTTATGCTCCCTCGGGAACCTAATCGACATTCTAACAATTAAGTAAATTTTGAACGGTAAACGAGTTAGTCCAATTAGCACGAAGAGCTCTTAGTGGAATATGATAGAGTAGAATGCATTTAGTTCGTTATGTAAATGCTATTCGGAAGAAGAAAGGACGTGAAGGAGACAAAAGACAAACAGAACAAAGAGGCGAGGAGTGGAACGCCTACAATGGGACACATGAAGCAAAAAAGACATCTCAAAGGAAAACCAGCGCTAAAGTAACAAACAAAACGGAATGCCTTGAGAGTGTCTGCCTGGTCTCCTAGTCGACTTGCCTGTTTTTTTTGTTTTTTTTAAACATATTTTGTGTTACTTTCACATAATAACTTTGTTAGATTATTATTGTCTAGTATTTTGTGAAGCTTTTTCTCTTGATTCTTTTATTCATATGAACTGCACCTATCTGTTTCTAATCCAGTATTTTCTAATAGATTTTTCTTCATTCTACTACCACAATTTCATTTATAGTTTTACTTGCATCAATATAAATTGTTTATTGTCTGACTATTTTTTGTAATAATAATTAATCATAAAACTTTTAAACATACTTCAGTGTATCAATATTTTAATTTTTAACAGCTTCGACCTGAACCTATTCCATCTGCGAGGAGGAATATGTAGATATGTGTACCTAGTAGTTGTACCAAAGGGTGCTTGATTACGGTGTGGAAGGTATTGATGGAATTCAGATTAAAAAATGTAGAGTATAAAGTCGAACATGAACTTTATCATTGAAAGTTCATTGAAAATAATTTTTATTCTAATTTAAACATCCATAGGAATACATCAGTCGCATATAATTCAGTGTATAACTAAACAATGTTCTAATTCACTGTAATGATAATGCATATTTACATTACAGCTCAATAACTACCTCTTTTTTTTGGGCAGTGGGATTTAAAATATAAATGTTCAATTATGTTATGTTTATTATTTTTTTATTAAATTTTAATTGTCATAATAAATTTGATATTTAAATACCATCATTGATTTTTTTAGTGTGAGTGACTTGTTTTCTATTTATTACAAGTGAACGTACGTTACAGGTTAAAGGAAATTACATATTACATACATAAAATTAGATACATATATCATGGCGTAATTAAATAAAATATATTAACATTTTTTTTTATATATTAACCACAGATTTCTTCATTGTTTATATTTCATTTTTTTGTAAAGTTTCAGTCTATTCTATTGGTTATAATAAACATTTTCGTTTTCACCCGTCATAATTAGCAAAAAAAAAGAAAAAAAGTTTACAATATAAATTATTTTTAATTATCACAAATGTTTATTGACTAACGTTTTGTTCATTATTCTAAGTCGTTTAAAAATTTTCATCTAGAAAATTAAAAACCTATATTTATTTTTAAAAAAATATTGCTAATTTTGAAAACTTTATATGGGCTGCCGCAGAACATTTTTAACCTTCAAATCAATGGTACCTTTTTTTTAATATATCACTTAGGAAAAATAGTTTTACTGTATTTTAAATATATTTAAAAGTATGTAGGATATTTCTGAATATGACCCTGACAAAAAAATTATTTTTGTGAAAAAAGAGAATTTTTAGTAAAAACATAAAGCTGGTTAATTTTAATGAGTTCCAGAAATGTGGCATATCAAAACGTGACGTTAGCCTCCACGTTCGCTAATATCCCTTTCAAACAAGCCTATTGGAAAGGAAAAATAACAGATTAGTGAGTTGTGGATTGCCCTTTCTATGGAATGGTACTCTCAACGTTAATCTGTTAAAAAAGTAATTAAAAAAACACTAACAAACGTTTTGTATTTTATTATGATATAATTATCAAAATTCTTCTGAAATTTGAATTCTAAATATTAATAATTGGACAGCAATGCAACTTGAAATTATTTTCTAAGGTTTATTCATTATTATTGTATCATTTTATTATTGTTTATGACTACGTTGTCATAATATAAACATAAACCTTTTGGCTGTAATGTGCACTCATACAAATTTCTAATTAAAATTAAGTTGAATTTTTTGTTGAAAAAAGAGACCTGAAAATTTCCTTATTTTTTTATAATCATCGTGTATACATATGTTTTTACTGATACTAAATTTTGAGCATTAATACTTCTAACATTATCTTTTTTCTCACATATATTAAACGTTTTAGGCAGAATATTCGTGAATCCATTGTTGTTGTTAGTCACTACTATCTGGATGAATAGATTAATTCCAGGATTAAACCTTGCCAGCATTCTCAGCTTGATGATGGAGATTCCGTTAACATTGCTATTCTCCAGATCCTGAAGTAATCTCTCCCGAGCTAAATCGTAAATCGTAGCTTGGGCTAATAGATGTTTTAAGTTTAATTTTCCATTTGTATTCTGAGGATGCCGGTCCCTTTCTCTCTTTACACTGATATTTATCGGTCCACAATTGCTGTTTACTCAAGACTGTATAAACGGTTTGGATTTCAGTGCAGCTGATGGGAATCAGGGTGGAGTTACAGGAACAATGGAGCTATCTGTAATTACATGTACACCGTCGTTCTGACTGCAGTTTAAGTTAACTGGTTCTTGTAGATTAACGGCAATTGAATTCAAAACTTTTTTAACCACTGTAAAATCAGCATACACACCGAATGTGGATACATATAAAAATATGTATCTCAGTTATTAAATTTATTTATTTTTGAGTTTTCGATTTTATTGATATTTTGAACACCGCATATTGGAGCCAATGATCCTAATACGTATCCGCAATACAAAATCTGGTGCGGTGCGCGCATCTTATAACTTTTAGCTATCATCTTTCAATGTTAAAATTTCAAAAACTGTATTTTTCTTCTGCTTCTTCAATATTTTTATTGTAACGTTTCTCGGGGTAAGAATAAGAAATATGAACTTTATGCCTGACTGGTAAACAACAGATTTACAAACAATATACAAATATATAATTGAGATCAGCAGAGGTAGTCAAAACTGTCTCCTATTTTCAAAACTCTAAACTGTCTTCGAGCCTCCATTTTTCTATTTTTCCCGTTTAGTTAAGTATCAAATTTTTGTATACTTCATATTTATACATTATTAATTGCTGACAAAAATGAAAAATGGATAATTATTTGGAAGAAACAACATTAAACCTACGTTAAAGGATGATTTTTGAGATCAGCAGGAGTTGTTATATACTAATAATAATAATAACACATAGATAAATAATACACTCCAAATATGATCCGTCTTTACCTAGTATTTACTGAAGAAACTTGTACTTGTACCAGTTCAACTATCGAGATAATCATGAGAGATAGTTGACCGTATGTGACTTATATGAGGAGAAGATGGATGGTAGGGGGGTCAAAATAAAACACAAATAAGTTGAAGTAAGTTTAATCGTGCCTACGTTTCGGCCAGAATTTCTAGTCTTCATCAGGGCTAAGAACAGAACAAGATAACAATCAATGAATACAGAGAATAAAAAAGAAAATATAAACAGAATGACATAAAGTAAATAATTGTACAGGATGGAATTAATAAATCAAAGTGATGAAAGAAGTGGAAAATAAAATGTATACATAGGTAATTGAATTAGTAGGTAAAATAACATAATTAAGGAATAAAAATACAAATGAAGTTATACAATGCAAAGAAATATGAATATATTAGTTTATTAATAATTTAAAAATAAAAATCATAGAAAGAAAAAGAAAATTGAGAGAAACAAAATATATGTAACAAATGAAAGATGTAAGCATAATATTACATAAAGAGGCAAAATATAAGTTAAGTTTAACAAAAGAAATGGATTGAAAAAAAAAAATCTTAAAACAACAATAATTATATATGGTGAACATAACTAATAACGTGGGTAAGGAAAATTGAGAAAAAAATAGAAAAGAAGGGGGGGGGGAGAAGGTAAAATAAAGATAGGGGGAAAAAAGAGAATAAAACATAAAACGAACCTGTTAGCTTGAAATCTTATTGCCAAGTGGGTTCTGCGCTGTGAACGGCCAGACTCCGAATTAAAAAATACCTTACAGAGATAACAAACTGTTTTTTTTCCTCTAAAAAAACACTTTGTTATCTCTGTAACGTATGTCATTCTGTTTATATTTTCTTTTTTTATTCTCTGTATACATTTGTTGTTATCTTGTTCTGTTTTTAGCCCTGATAAAGGCTAAAAATTCTTGCCAAAACTTAAATAAGTTACTTAAACTTATTCGTGTTTTATTTTGACCGCATCCCCCAACTATTGAGATAGTTAAGGTTTAGGGCATTGACAGTACTATTCCACAGAAACGGCAATCCACAACTCACTAATCTGTTATTTTTCCTTTCCAATAGGCTTGTTTGAAAGGAATATTAGCCAACGTGGTGGCTAACGTCACGTTTTGATATGCCACATTTCACATTTCTGGAACTCATTAAAATTAACCAGTTTTATGTTTTTACTAAAAGTTTTCTTTTTTCACAAAAATGATTTTTTTCAGGGTCAAATTCAGAAATATCCTACATACTTATAAATATATTTAAAATACAGTAAAACTATTTTTCCTGAATGATGTATTAAAAAAAAAGGTACAATTGAGTTTATTAAAGTTTAGTTAAGGCCGCAGTATCAGAAGATCTTTGAAGATAACCTCTCAAAACTTAAAAAATAATCCCGAAACGAGAAAAAGCTATTATTTATAGTATTGTGAAGGCTACACTTATAGACTGCCTAGAAAAAATATTTGAATTGACTGCTTCTTTCGCCATTTTCTTTTCTTTCAAAATTAGTTAAATCAGATTTTGAACAACAGTATCACAGTGGGGAAAATGTCCAAAATCGACATACATGAGAAAATAATTTTTTAGATCTTTGGAATAATGAAATACTAGGACATTTCAAAGACATTGAGCGATTATGTCATGCTAGAGTTATATATATTGGAATCGGCAACCAACTGTAAAGGCTATGAATTTACGTAATAAAAGAACTGTATTTTGAATGTAAATCAATTAATTTCTAATCTCTAAATGACTTAGCTTTGCATCTTCTGTGAAATTCACCACCCTAAATTTATGAGATGTTCTTTGCTATCTCCGTAAACGAAAGATATATATTTCTTTACCTTCTCGATATTACAAAATATGCGCATTGGAGCAAATTTAATTACTACTGTAAAATCTTTCTTTTTTTGTTATCTAAATCGGAATATGTACCTAAACCCTTCACCCTGGACGCTTGGGGAGGAGTATAAAATTTATTTTATTTTATTTTTTTTGTTCCTGAATTTGGTTATTTATTGGATAGCCGAAACTCTTCCAGATATTATTCTGTCTTTACGGCAACCGATCGTTCAACATTAAAAATTCATAACCATCCCTTTTATTACGCCGAGCTCGGTGGAAAAAATAACCCCCGACATCCCTTAGTCAAATCCTTTCATTTCGCCACCCCGAAGCTTTAGAGAAAATATATTCAAGTTTTATAATGCCCGCTTTGTCCTCTTGAACATTTTCAGTTATTAAATATGTTTAAAAAAATATTCTGTTGTTAAGCTGTTTTGTGATATAATTGATGTATTTATAAATAACAATAGTTAATAACAATAGTAACTATATACATACATAAATTTATGAACTTCTAAAAATCTTAACTAGATTGATTATTGAATATATATAAAAATATAACCAAATGAGCCATTTAGAATAAAAGTAGAGTAATATTCTGTAAACAATAATTATTCTATAAATTACTAAGTGGATTCATTTAAAATTCTCTTGAACTGTAGGGTATGCTTGTGGTTAACTATTTTTATATTTATAATAATAAATATATATCAAAGCTGTAAAAATGTATATATATACACACACATAAAATTAATTTTTACAGGGTTTCATATTCGTTATTAATATTTACCGTTAATCATCCTTGGGGACTCTCAACAACAATTCGCACCTTTCATTTGGTAGGCAAAGCAAGACTCGTTGAGATCATAGCGCTTCTTAAAAGCCAGCATTGAAAATTAGCTGCTTGATTATTAATAGTTAAGTTTCAATTTTATAACAATTTTGTAACT
>NW_027110483.1:18977-34474 GCF_000696795.3 Halyomorpha halys
GAAAAAAAAAAGAATAAATTTAAATATTTATATGAAAAAATATGGGATATTATTATACTACTAATTCTACTATATTTTGAATAGTTAGGGGGGACTGACAGATTTCGCATTTTGATTAGTCCTATTTTGATTATTTTAATAACACCAATCAATATCTTTGTAAAGAAAGAAAAGCTAGTAAAAACTAATATACATTTGTATAAGATGTACTTGGAGGTATCCACATATAGAAGATTCCTAAGAGAACATCCCTACGGTGACCCTAAAGGGCGTGGCTCAAGCAACTAAATCGAAAGTGACTTAGCATCGCCACAACTCACCTTCCACCCACCTCACTTCAGTTCTATCTCAGGATCTCGGGGAGTACATAGTTTTTATAAATTTATCTTAATCATTTTCTTCCCCAAATGAGTGGTACAGGTTTTAAAAATGTCACTAATCAAATGAATAAAAATTAAAATATCATACATGTATATATATTAATAAAAATAGATTTCAGCTATTTATTAATTTTTTGTACCACAACGCAAGTCTTCATCAGAGCTAAAATTGAAAAGATAGAACGTAGATAAAATTTAGTTCGCCAAATCGTTGAGTTCTGACAATTTTTTAGTTTTTTTAGCTTTTGTTGTGAAAGAAAGCTTTTCTCCATCGCCTAAAAACTGTTACAATGTAGAACCAGCTTTTTAAAAGCTTTTGTTGTGAAAAAAAGCTTTTTTTTTTTTTAACTGAGCAGCTCTTAACATTTTTGTATCCTGACTTAAGTATGGATAATCAAACGTTTATTTTTTTTTTTTACGTTAACAGTTAAACTCAAATGTCCCAAAGATCGGATAGTAAAATAAGTGAATATCTAATCAATGAATCAACACGATTGAATCAACTTAATACTAAACTTCAGTGCTGACTACTTTAAATTAGTTTACGAAATTTACCTTGGGACAATCTTAGTGAGTTGAACTTCCTCCTGGTTAGTTGTATCTCAATTTAACTTGTTAATTCCGAAAACGCTGGCTATGGAACTTGTTCAATAATAACAAAACAGTTGTATTTCATGATATAATAATGCTTTAATGATTTAATTTTTAGATATAATACATAAACTAAGTTTCAAAGAAAAGTATTAAGTAAGAATGTCCAGGAACAACAACCTTAAAACTTCATAAACCACATAACATTGTCGGCCTAAATTGTCCATTTTCAAATCCAATCCCAAAAATCATTCATTAAATATGTATCAAATCCAATAAATAAAATAAATTTACCTCTTACTAAATAACAAAAATTAGCCAACTAACGGTAATAAAAATTATAATCATGCAAATACTGATACATAATGAGAACGAAGTAACTACATAAAATATTTAGGAATTTATTACAATAAAGAAATAAAAATAATAGCTCGAAGGTTAATTTTCATATTTCTAAGATTGTTTAGTACCTAAATAAAAAAATAATAAGAACAGTTTATTTTCATAAATAATTTCAAAGAATTTTGCAACTAAAGCTCTACTTCCTTTCTTAGGTAATGGTATTTGATTCCTGGAAAAAACAAAAACAAATCTATGAGGCCATTTTCATATAAACTGATTTTATAAAATTTAAATATATGGAATAAAAATATTTATTTTTTCACATACTACTATTAATGCTCTTGACTGCACCAAGATAATTTTAATTTTAACTATATTATAATACATTTTAATATTCTCAATCGAAAAAGTGATTTTGCCATATTCCTGTGTTAAATTAAAGTTTTGTTAAAATATCATAAATATTTTGGAATAAATTATTGAATATATTTTTTTACAATAGAATGTTGATATAGTTGATGAAAGATCAAAGATATAAACCCCTGCTTTAAATTTAAGAGCTGAGGAGACCACCTTAAATTTATTTTTCTGTAGAAGTCGGATAAATAATGAAGAAGGAAAAAAGGAACAAGAAATTTTAATGGAAATGAGGAAAATTAAAACTTTATAAATAAAAAAAAACAAGGACAACATATTTTATATTTATCTTCCATTTCATAATTAAATTATAAAAATATTATGTCCTGTTCATACTAGAAATATATTGGTCTTTACTGAACAATATCTAAAAAATTGATAATTTATACACAGTGTTTTGTATAAAAATTGATAAGTAACACAGTGGCTAAATATCTGTCTGTCTCTCAAACTTGGCTGAATAAAGCTTGATCATGCTTGCACGGGATAGATAGTAAACCCAGATAGGTACTCAATAGGTTTGTTAACGATGAATCCTAAAATAGGAACCTAGTTCATGATTAATTTGCAACGCATACTCGAACAAAGTACACAGTTCTGAACTTGGCATTTGTCCTGGTCTGAGAGGTTGTTTATTGGTACCGGATTCTTATGCAAAAGATGCTAACACAAAATCTGTAGTACTTCGCAAGCTTCCGCCAATTTTATGACTATCGTACTGTTCATTACAACTAACCTGATAATGAATTTTATCAAACTTTCGGTACGCATCTTACAAGAATTCCTGTGAAGTAAGTTGCGATATTTTTTTTTTATTTTATTTATTTCTTGATATTTACAACTGTATAAAAAAAATACAACCAGTAAATTTGATCATAATGACATATGATATGATACAGGATTTAGAGAAACTACCCAGTAGTAAAACTCTAAAACAATTTACAATATAAGGTCACGAGGCCATCTTCTTTTCAGGCACCTTGGAGGATTGCCAGGAATGGAAGAGGAAGCAAGGTTAGAAACGAGTGGGTTTGGGTGGTTAGGGAGTTTATTATGGAAGGAATAATATCGGGTTCGGGCTAGATCGGTTACAAGTTGCGATATCAATACTAAATATCAAGGCTAAAGATTATGTTTTCCTTCCAAATGTTATTCCTTTCACGGATGATTCTGAATCCGATCCTACACTTCTATATTCAAGTAGTTACTAAGTTTTCGACACGAGGCTGAGTGGATCACGTCCCAGTTCAATCCCACTTAAGTAAATTCCTTGAGGGGAGAATTCTGAAATCCTTAGCTCTGATCTACAAGGTTCTTAAATATAGACATCTCATTGGATATTTTTTTTTTATTATTAAAGATCTAAAAACACAATTTCATGATGAAGATAGTGGTATTTCAGCTATCATCGTTTGATATTCTACATTTTTGTTAGTAGATTATTAAAATTGTTTGTTATTAATCAAAATTATGATGTAATCTCACCCCTTTCCCCGGATTTCGATTAAAACAAACGGTATTAGAAATAAAATTTGAAGAATTTAAATTATTACATCGCTTCATATTTATAGATTTTATAAAAATAATTCCTATAACTAATTTAAATTTTTACGGCTTCTTAAGTGAAATTCGTCACCACATATTTTACTAGATTGATTTTACATGTAATAAACTACGAGAAAAACAGTTTTTAAAATAAAACAAAAAGATTTAAACAAAATTGTGAATTCGACCTTTTTTCTCTGGGCAGGTTTCTTTGAATCTTTATAAAAACTAATATAATATTTATTTTTCATATTCAAACGTAGTTTTCTGTCACAATTTTTGTACCTCCTGCTAGAAAATGCTGTAGATTATTGGCTATATATATTGTTGGAGTCTTTAAATACTTAAGAGATTTTTGCATTTAACAAAATAATGGTCCTACCAACGTCTCTCTACTTAGAATAGGATTAAAATGTTAAAAATTGGAAAAAAAAAAAGTCTGACTCTTAATTAATGGTGAAATATTATTTAAATTAACAATGTTTCCTAACAGGTGGTCCTCCGACACCTTGATGTCCTGGATATGTCAATGGGAAATTATTTATGATAATATTGTAATGAATTAAATGAAAAATAATTGTTATCATAACTCGCAGCAAGAATCTTGAGGCAGATCACAACAAAGTTCAAACTTTAAAAATCAATTTAAAAAAAAAGTGCTACTTTAGGGCATTTTTGTTGATTAGCTTTAAAATCGATTTTTCAATCAAAGCTGCCGAAGAATCGCAAATATAATTTTTAAACGTTTATTATTTTTGTAATAATTGAGGTTAAAGTTTATTATTAATTAATTAAATAAATCTATTAATTATAAAGATAAAATGTGATATATTTAACATTGAAGCTTTTGAACACCCAAACAACACCATTCTTCAGAATTTAAATTTACTATTATTTATCGGTATATAATTTTAAAACTATTTAATAACACCATAGAATTATTTTTATATGTAGTAAAATATTTTTATTTTTTATCATAAGTATTAGTAGCCTTTTATGTGAAAAAAATGTTTACTATAAATAATAATTTGGAATCTTTGCAGTTAAAAAGATTGAAAGGAAGTGTCTATAAAAAAATTTAGTTGGGTATCAATCGCTTCGACCATCAAAAAAGGAAATGGATTAATTTATAGTATGTAATACTAATTAAAAAGCAAAAAAATGAGTAAATTCCTGATCTTTCCTTATATTTTCATAAAACACAAATTATTGTTTCCTTACCTAGTAAAATTGTCTCATCTACTTTTTATTCGACTCCTAAGAGTTGTCATAATTCATTTACATAATTTTACAAGATCTCTTCAACCATCTTGGAGTCTAATGATGCATTTATGTCAGTCTTTTTCAGTAACAATGTTATTTACCGGGTGCAAAAAAAAATCAAAACAAAAAATTGTTTTGTTGCAGTTGCACTAATCCATGATTGATTGATGGTGTTGAGTAAATGGCTTAATTCAATCCGTTTCCTAGGCAATAGGCATCCATAATTGGATCCAGTTAATGATCAGTGCTGTCTATGTATTCAAGAATATAATTCTGAGAAAAAATAATTCCCTATAACTTGAACATAGCATAATTGATACATATAACTAAAGTGATTACAGTTGCAAAAATTGTTTATAAATATTCTTCAAACTGATTCTACATTTGGTATACAACATATGCACAGATGTTTACTCCAAACGAAATCGAATTCGGGCATTATTAAATTCTGCAGCTAAGGGTGACAGATTCACTGAGTGCACGATACTTGATTAAGTTAGCTTCTACAAAGCATAACCTCTTTTACTGGACAAAAGAGCATTGCGCAAAAGGAATACATAAAAACATGCAGGATCGGCAGCCAGGGTTTCTGTCAAAAAGAATGATGTTTTATTCAGGTAGGTCCATAGGACGCAGTAGTATGTTTGTCCTGTCTAATGTAGCATGTGTAAGCTGTATATGGCAATGTGCGTCACCCCTCCTGAAATGAAATGTTTAAAAACGATAACTGCTTATATGGGTATTTAAAGTACATATATAAAAATTAAAATCTGTACCACTACAACCCATAAAGGGTTAAGAGCGCTGTACTTTGTAAGGAAGTACTGTTATTAGACCAACGGTCGTGCAAGGAGGTGATTTGTTTATAATTACGCTCCATCGCCAGATCTTCAAACAATTAAGGGTACCCAATTTATAAGGCGGACTGAGTGAACCCCAGTAGGACTCCTAAGCCCACAGTGTTGACTCACGGCTACATTGTAACAGAAAACAATTTTCTGCTCAGCCGGATTCGAACATCAGTCCTTGGAGTTAGAAGGATCGTGCCTTACCACAGTGCCACCGCGCTCCCATTTAAAAATAATTTCCTATTTTTCAAGTATTCAGGAAACAGAAATCTAGAAATTTTTAAGTCAAAGTAAAAAAATCGTTCATGATCAATTTTCTCAATTGTTCCTACTTACTACGACAGTGTTTTGGTAAAAAAAAACACTACCTAACATAAGTTTTATTGTTAGATACAAATAAAATGTTCCATCCATATCTAATACTAACAATGTATAAAAAAAAATCTAAAATTGAAATAATTGATTTTATTTAAAACTTAAATAAAACACAAATTAGTCATTCAGAAAATTTATAAAACACTGGTAAAAGTTTATGCATAAAATGTTATTATTATTTTTTTATCATAATATTAAGTTGTTTATCAGTTACCAGCTATTTACCTAAAACATAAAAATTCATTTTTTTAAGTTCCTCTTTTCCTACATTATGTTGTATTGAGATTAAAATCATTTGTTTCTTATTTAGTTTAATTTAGATATCATTTATGATCAAGCTTATAAAATAACTAATTATTAAATAGCAAGTAATAATGTAAAATTATTAGTTATTATAAATTTAAATAATATAATTAATACTGTACAATTAATAATTGGTAATTGATCTTTATTGTAAAATTTGTTTGTGAAAAGTTCACAGCTCTTAAACATGACATATTTTCCTTTCATCAATTTCCCCTGCTCAATCTAATCACCCATGTATGAGGCATTGAAATATTTATTTAGGTGTAAAATTTACTGCATTGGCTTAACTAATAGGTTTTTAAAAATTTACTACTTAAATTTTTTTTGAGAACTGAATTGTGTGAGAGTGTTGCGTGGATGAGAAAAATGGCCTGGCAGAAATCGACTTTCTTCCAGCACATAATTCTCTATTACACTGTAATTGGAAGATATTTATTCAGGCTGCAGGGTCCCTCATTTTTGTGTATTTGAATACACAAGCCGAAGCGAACAGTCCTTGGGTTTTCTCCAATCTAATAAATTACCTAGATAATTTTGTTATTTACATAAGACAGTTATTAACTGTAAATAAAAATTGCTGCATTTTCTTCTTTCCTTATACAATTTATTATAATATTATTTGATTAAACTTAATTTCGGCATTAAATTAATTTTTTTTTAATAGGAAACTATTAACCTCTAATATTGCTGTTCCCAAACCTTTTTTTACCATGGCATCCTTTTTGACTAAACAACATTAGTAGCTCCCTTGTCTAGCTAAGAAAAGACAGCGATTATTCTTAGAGTGGTATTCTCATACCCTCCTCTGAATTATTCTAATATAATCATAACTATGTAAATGATTTAATATACTTTGAATAACACGAAGAGTTTGAAATTTCTTAAACGCATGTATTACACATTCGTATGATACTATTTCTACGACTAAAAATTAATTTTTTATAATTTCATTGACTGAAAGATTTTGTACTATTTATTTTGGTGTAGTGAAAATTACCTTCCTTTTTTATTTTTCGTTATTTAAAAATCATATATAAATCACGAGTCATTGGCCCATCATAAAGTACACTAACATTGATGTCCTCTATGTAGCTTATTAATTTTACAGTAACAACTCTACTTATCCCAAAATATAAACTCTAGTTATACACTAATGTTGTATAAAGTTTTATAATTATTATTTTTTCTTTTAAGGATGTCACTAATTTTCTTTCTTTTTTCAAATTGTATTTTAATACCCCTACAAATATTATTATGTTTTTACAAGGTTTTTATAATATTTAAAATTATTATCAGTATTATTTGTTGTTAATATCACCCATAACTTGCCAAAATCACGAACCAGTTGATCCAATAAAACCGCAGAGGACCTTGGGTTGATAGTCCGAGGCTCCAAGAATGTTACTAGGCAAGCTATTCCTTCTAACCCTGAAACAAGGGTTTGGAAGGATCAGTGGTTTAATCCTGGAGGGAGATCCTTTGAGGAAGAGGATTATTTGGGATCATCCCCTCCAGCAGAGCGGAAGGCCTCCAGGGTAATTTGGGGCCGGCCCTCAAAAATTACCAGAACGTTCATTGACTCAATGGTTCTGATATTAATAGCGTAATTTACCTGTCCGTTCATAGAGAACGCGCTGGTAATTTCGAAACTATTTTCTCTCAACCTCGACAGCGTAGTATTTTATTGTAATGTTATTTATTGGATTTGTGGGAATTTATTTAAGTGCCGATTGGATGTTGCCTGTTAGAGGATAAGAATTTTGAGAAAACTATTGGGTGAGGTTTGATAAAAATAAAAATGTGGGAGTGGTATATTAACTGTCTAAGCAGTTCCGGAGTATAATGTGGGATTACATTATATTGTAATGACCATCTCGCGGAAGCTCATCACCAGTTATTAAAGTTGAGTTCCCACAGAACAAACATCCCAAATAGTAGTCAAGTATATCACTCAGACATTCTAATACCCACGGTAGAAAAAAATAATACATACATTAAATTATGATCCTCACGTAATGCTGACGATTTATTAATTCATGTAACTTACCTGTTTTAGAGAGATCGGAAGAACAAAGAGTATAAAAGAAAACAGACGCAATATTAGGAATTAATTAATAAAATATTAATTTTAGGAATCTACAATTTTTCAATTAATATTCTTTAAAAGAAATAATATTTAATTGTATTTTTAAACTTAGTGACAATGTACTTAGCACCACAATTCATTCATTCATTGCACCAGTATAACGTATTTTAACAATAAATTGGAGGCATGTATTTTAAATATTATATCCCTTTACCTAGATTCACCATGTTAATGCTCCATAAAAGATAAATGAAGACATGGCAAGAAACGAAAAAGAAAATCAAGAAATTATAAAATATGAAATATGGTAGACACGGCCATATTTATGAAATTTAGAAAAACAATTTGAAAATGAAGAAATAATTTTATCAAATAAATCAAAAATTCCTTTCTATGTATTTCTTAATTCTAATTTACGCATGAATTGTAGGCTCGTTGATAATTGTGGCTATTAAGTACTATAATAAAAGAAAAAAGTTTTCAACAAAATTTAAATATTTTAATTTCGACTTGTTAGTTGTGTGGTAGTCTTTTTTCCAATAAAATTATTTTGTTTAATTACTGTTTTTTGATAGGAATAATAATTTCTTATGCTAGGGATTACCCAAATTGTTTAGCACAACCCCTCTGCAGCTTCACTTATCCAGGTGATAAGTGATTAACCTCTCCGAAGGTTAATCACCGTTGCCATAGAGGCCTATTATAAATAATTTATTTTAAGGCAATTAACTGTTATGTTTGTCTAGTTATCTACAGGTGACCAACCTATTCTAACCATGTGTGGTGGGAGCTCAAATTTTTCATTTCGGATTTGAACCGGAGCCGCCGCAGATCTCAGATCTATCATTCTGAGCCTAACCATCTGAGCCACGAATGGCCCGATTTAAATTAGTTTAGATTAGTTAAATCTAACACCTCATTTAGACTAGATGAGAAGTAGAGTAGCCCTTGCTCTTAATGGACTCAATCGTATAGGAGGCGCATTTTGGGGCCTCAGATACCCAGCAACATTGACCATCTATAAAGGAGTAGTTGTGGGTATCTTGAGATATGCATCCCCCGCATGGAGTCGATATCTCTCGAAAAGGCAGAAGAGAAGGTTGGCTAATACAGAGGATAGCTCTGCTGCGAGTCACTCGTGCATACCGAACAGTGTCTCATGAGGCGGTACAGGTATTATCTGGAGGAGTGCCTATCGATCTTCTTCTGCAGGAAGACTATTATCGACACAAAATAAAGAGGGAAGGTCTGGCGGATTTACCGGACAACCTCCAAGCGCATATTGGCGAAAGCCCTAATAGATAGAAGAGGATCCTTCGAGAAGAAACCTTGCAAGAATGGAATCGACGGTGGGTGGATTGCTTAAAAGGGGCTACCCTAAGGAAGTACTTTCCAACCGTTAATTCACGCCTAGAATCAACGTGAGTCCTCCCCAACTACTGGATCTCACAGTTCCTCACGGGACATGGGGGTTTCCGAGCTAAGCTCGCCGTACATGGCATAAACATTGATCACCTATGCCCAATTTTTCAGGTTCCTGAGACCGCCGAGCACGTCTTACTTGCCTGTACCGCCTATGAAGCACTGAGAGCCAAGATGGTGAGGGAAACAGGACTCTATGTTCTGAGTGAGAGCGATCTTTCTGAGCTGATGAAGAACGAAAACTACCCGCACTACAAGACCTTCGTGTATGGGTGGAAGGAGGCTGTGGGCCCTACTCACTTCTCCCTGGATAGGAGAGAATAAGCTACACCAGCAAGGCCTCAGGAGGAGAGCAAGGTTTATTTTGTAGCAATAGCAAGCTGTGTGCACAGCTATGTAAATGTTTGACATATGCAGCAATGATTTGCACCAACTGCTGCGAACACCCGTATTGCCTAATAGGCAGGGTAGGGTTATCAATAAAAAAATAAAAAAAGAATGGCCCGATTTTAATTTTAAATAAAGATTTGGAGTTCAAGCAATGGCCAGATTGTCTATTCATGTCATGAGCATCCGTGACTAGAGCCCTCCCTCACGCTTTACTGGTTTTGGATGAACCTGCGGATTGTCTGCCGCGGATTGCCGGAGTCCTGCATTTTCCTCCACAAGATAAAAGGCCGGTTTGGAGTACACTAGGTTGAGTATAAATATTGTTCATAGTAATGAATGTATTTATTTAACATTTATTTATTCGTTTTTTGCTATGATTTAATTTCTTTATACCTCTTTAAATATGATATAAATGCACTATCTATGCACTATATACAATACATATATTCACATGATATAACAACAATTTTTTTCCCTACCTTTTCCTTTTTCTTTTTAAGTAATACTCCTTTACACATTAAATAGAAATATTTTATTAATATATTCTTGTTTGAGAGTGGTTTTATATTACATAAAAATGTAAATGAAAGAAAGAAGAGAAGTGGTTAGTACAAGTTTTAAATTTAAGAAAGAATTATATAGAAGAAGTTATAGATGGGACAAAGGCAATTAGCCGGCATTTTAAGAATTTTAAAAGAGAAAATTACAACAAAGTAAAGGTATCCTCGAAAATGACCTGAGTGTTCGAAACGTTGGAAGGTTTTGAAAAGAATAAAGTTGAGAAAAAAGGAACAAATATTTTATTTTATTTATTTATTTATTGACATTTACAACTGTAAATAAAGTACAACAAGCAAATTTGAAGTAAGATCATAATGATATGATACAGCATGTAGAGAAACTACCCATTGGTAGAACTCTAAAAACATTTTACAATATAAGGTCACGAAGCCATCTTCTTTTCAGGAAATTCGGAGGATCGCCAAGAATCGAAGAGGAAGCAAGGTTAGAAACTAGTGGGTTTGGATGGTTAAGGAGTTTATAGGGGAGGAATGATATCGGGCTCGAGCTATATCGGTTACATAAGGAACATTTAGGTCTTTATGGATGGTTTTATTTGTAACAATGTAAAGAGCATTGAAGAATTTACGAGGTATTGGATACGAGAGGAATTCAAAGGGTTAGTGGTGCCCCAAAGCTCAACTTCGTATGTCCAGATGGGTCTTGTTATTTTCAATCTTTTGGAATGAGTTGGAAGTTTAGACCGTTTTTCTAGTAAGTGCTGTAATAGTCGGAATCTGCGTGGCATTTCCTGTCTTTTCAGTCTTGTGTGAGGATTCCAGGTTATTCGTTTGTCAAGGTGCAGTCCAATATAAAGAATCTGTTCTACGGGGGTAAGAGCCACATTATTAAAGTATACTGTAGGGCACTCGGCAGGTTTACGACGAAGAGTAAAGGCGATTTGATGGGATTTATTTTTATCCTCCAATTTCGGCACTATTCTTCGAAAGATTTGTGATATGGGACTGGAGAGTTTGGGATGCAATCAAAGGGTTATTATTAACTGTGTCATCAGCATTCGTAGTAAGGATAGTGTTAGGAATTGTTGGGATGTCAGCTGTATAGACGGTGTTGAGGATGGAACCGAGGATACAATTTTGAGGAACACTAGCGGATTGGAAATAGAGGGTTGAGT
The DNA here is from genome assembly GCF_000696795.3 of Halyomorpha halys. Classification (NCBI taxonomy): domain Eukaryota; kingdom Metazoa; phylum Arthropoda; class Insecta; order Hemiptera; family Pentatomidae; genus Halyomorpha; species Halyomorpha halys. The sequence continues at coordinate 30,639 of NW_027110483.1, forward strand.
AGCAACCATTATGGTTTACTTGGAATAATCTAACAGTAACAAAAGGAACGGATGATGAGAAAGTATGTATGATGTAGGTATTTAAGGAGTTTGTATTGCAGTCTAGGTGATTGGTAGTTTTCAAGTAGCAATAATCGCACCTCAGTAGACCTTCATGGGTCACGATATTTCCTCTGCGCAAGGTTTTTATTTTATTTAATTGACAATTTTATTCCCTATTTCACTCACCTACGATTTCCAGTGATCTCATCATCTCTCAACGTTCGATCCGTTAAACAAATTTATCATTAGAAAGATTTTATCATTGTAAAATCAAACAAAATATATAATTTGTAAAAAGAAACTAATAAATCGAAAAAATTAAATAAATATATAGATTTAGAAAATAAAGTTAGTTAAAAGAAATAATTTAATGACAAAATAAGTTGTATTATAACTTATCATTTAAAACACAAATTGACAGGTCCAAAAAAAAAAAATCAATAATCTTAATAATTCATGAACACATTTACTTTTTTCATTTCTTCTTCTTCTTCGTAATTTAAGCTAATGAGAAGATGGCCTAGAGACCTTCTGTCTATCTTCTAGAAATATGAATAGTGTTACCAATAGGTAGTTTCTTAGCATACCTGTATCACTCCACTTTGATCTTACATCAAATTTACTTAATGTGTTTTTATGTAAATAGCAATAAATAAATAAAATTAAGAAAAAGACTAATAATCATGTTAAAAAAAATGGCTCTAGTGGATCCTTTAAGGATATACTGACAAGCGACTGGTACTGAACCATAGGCCACAGATATGTTTAAATACGAGTAGACTTTTAAAATCAACAATTTTTATTTATTTTAAATCTTAGCTTAGTGCTTCTTTCTTTCCAAATGATCAGGTTGAACCTAACGAAGATGCCCATTATGAACCTAGCTCCTCTACTGTTGATTGGTCCCCTGTAATGAACAGAGATCGTGCTCGGATTATTTAGTTTGTTGATTGAAGTTTTCTGTTTCCACTCCATTAATTGCTCAATCGATTCCCTGGCTCTTGAGAGAATCCTACCTCCAATCACTTAGAATGGATGGTATTAAATTATTAATATATACTAACTCAGCATATTAATCAGCATGTTAATATTTTTTTATGAACATATTTATTTTAATTAAATATGAATTTTTAACAAATGGAAAAGAGGTCAAGGAGGCCATGCATCTTAAAACACAAACATAGCTTTCTCTTGACCTTTATTCTGTTGTGGACCCTAAGAATATCAAAACATCGAAATCTAGCCCTTCTGACTCTTGTTAGAATAGGTTATTCTGGTTTTCTGGGTTATCAAAGTTATATAAGATTTTCTGACGATGCGTAGACTACTGGAGTTGGTTTTATGTAATTTGGAGACCCATTGCTTTATGAAATACTTTTTTTCGGACTTTTTACTGTTTTATGGTAATTAAATATGTATATTAATCCTTCGTAAAAGTGTTTCGAAATTTTTCGAATTTTTTTTTTTATTGTAACGATAGTTCAAGTTCTCAAACAAATAAAAATCGCTTCATATACACGGAAAACATGGCATATGACACCAGAAAATACTCCTTTCCATTAACCATTTCTAACTTTCTTCTTATACAACCCTGTCACATTAAAATTATAAATTTTCTTGAATACAACTCCTGTAAGTAAGTATTTATTATAATAAATGCTTGCAATAATTGTTTTATTATTTTGAATAATGTGGGTTTGATGCTGTCTTAGGAGTTTTTTTTAAAACCATTTTGACTGATATTTAACAACGAAAAATCTCAGTTTATATTTGAACGTTTTCTGCTGTCATTTTCCATGTTGTCCCAGTATATCAAAAGGTTATACTTAGTTTGAGGACTTCATATTATTGGTGTTCAATATTAGCATTGCAACAATACAACAAAAATATTTTTCGAAATAATTTTAAGGAGGATTAAAATAAATGAAAGAATAAAAAAATAGTTAAATACCATCGGAAGATTGCCTTCAGAAAGTAATGAGCACATCTCGCGCTAAATTTTTCTGGATATATTTGATTTTCTTTTCCGAATATGCCTAAAAGACTTTTAAAGTTTATAAGACTCTAGAAAGTTTGAAAGAATAAATTTATACCTTCCCACTCTTGTTAGAATTGGTTATTCTGATTTTCAAGGTTATCAAATATATGGTATATAAGATGTTTTTTCTTGGATATGCTTGAGAGGTGAAACATAGACTATTAGAGTTATTTGTGGGTAATTTAGAGAATCACTACTTTCTGATGGCAATCTTCTGATTGTATTCAAATAACTATTTTTTCTTACTTATTTATGTTGATCCTCCATAAAATTATTACGAAAAATATTTTGTTGTTGTATTCTCGCAGTGCTAATATTTAATGCCTATAATGCGAAGGTCTTTATTCTAGATAGAACCGTTTAATATACACAAAAAACATACCATCTGACAGTAGAAAACTTATAAATATAAAATGAGATTTTTTGTTATTAAATATCAATCAAAACGTTCAAGAAAACAAATCTTAAGACAACAGGAAACCCACATCATTAAAAATAATAAAACAATTATTGCAAGTATTTATTGATTAAAATTTTAATAATTATAACGACTAATTCCAGAAGTTGTATTTCAGAAAAAATCAGCACATCTCGCATTGACAATCCAAAAGGATTCTTCCCCATTTCTTATTTTACTTCATTTTTTTTTTTTTTTTTACTTATTATTTACTAATCTAAGGTAACTCAAATTCCTGTTAAATAAAAAATCATAGTCTTTCATGACCACCTCACTATTAAAAAATAGAGAATTCAAAGGGAGCCTGGGGGGAGGGGAGGGGGAGGGAATTGTAGAACAGGTGCTCCACCTCTTGTTTCTTCTTGAGGTCTCTCCCGGGGAAAGGAGAGGGGAGCGTTATTAATGTTGGTCTACTCCCGCGCAAAACATGGCGGGCGCGGCAAAAAAGGGCATTCAACGCTTAAGTGAAAAATGATGAGCTTACACTAGCCCTTGTGGAAAACGCTTTAGCAGCTTGAATTATTGTTTCTCACTAGTCAAATAGAGTTTTTGTCAGTGTTGGGGGCTGTTTATGTATCAGCCTCATGAGGGTTATTGGGTTTTTAGCATTGTTTTGCTCTGGATGGAGTGTTTTTCTAGCGGAGTAAGCGAAAAGTGAATAAGTCGGTGAGTCCCTGGCGTTATGAATTAGTTGATGAATTAAGTTTTTATGGGGAAGCGAGAAAAAAGTGTCAACGTATTTCAAGCTTAACTTGTGTTTGGCAATCTAAATAGGTCTATTTTAAATTTTCTGAGATGATTGTTTTCAATTCATGGTCGTAGATTTAATTCATTTAGTGCTAATTTATAATTTTTATGAATGTTAATTGATCATTTTGTATTTTTATTTAGTGATCTCACATATTAGGTTAGGTCATTTTGGTATTAAGAAAAGAATATGTAAAATCCGACGATACATGCTAATAGAAATGTAATACACTAGAGAATATTCCATTATTTAACATGAACCATTTAAAATTAATCTTAAGTTGTTTGTTTTTTTACAATGTAATAAATTAATATCATAAGACCTCTATGAGTATAAAATTGTAGTTTAGAAACCCAATGTAGTTAAAAAATAAAATATTAGAGAAAGAAAGGAGTCAACTTCCACTAACACTTTTTTTTTAAATAACCATATTTCCTAGATCACACGCAAATCTAAACAATTCCTAAGAGTCCGTTATTTCATCTCTCAGAATACCCGTTAGCTCCGAGGTATCCTTTCTCGTTTTCCTTCATTTAACTATATTAAATATA
>NW_027110483.1:34544-34900 GCF_000696795.3 Halyomorpha halys
ACCAATATATTCATATTCCTTTGCATTATATAATTTTAATTTTTTATTTCCTTAATTATGTTATTTTACTTACTTTTTCAATTATCTATATATACATTTTATTTTCCACTTCTTTCTTCACATTATTTTTATTAATTTCATTCTGTTCAATTATATACAATACGTCATTCTGATTATATATTTTTTTAATATTTATTTGTGTTACGGGTATATTCTGACCGCGCCCCCCAACCATCTTCTCCTCATATATATTATCCATGGTCAACTATTTTCTCATCAATATATATATACACATATATATTACAGCAAACTTTGTACTTAGGTACTAACTATAAGAACCTAAAGGCCCTCGAAAA
>NW_027110483.1:34960-49856 GCF_000696795.3 Halyomorpha halys
ATATACATATATAATTAACAGTAAAAACGTTACTTATTACTGATCATCACAAATAGGCCAATTTCCGAAAAACAAAAAAAAATTAAAATATTAGAAATTATCAACATGAGATCAATTTGATTGCATTTTATTTATTGATAGCAATAAATTATTGCCTATGAATAATAAAATTACTGTATGCCTTTCTATTTATTTCATTTCGTTTTCTTGTTTGCAATGAGAGCTACTTAGGCTCCTGCAAAGGGGACATAAGACCCTGAAGTTCATTACATTACGGACGTGCCGAGGCCGGTAGGCCAAGTTATTGGCCACTATTTTTATCTCTGGAGGATAGGGAGGAAGAAGTTATGTTTGAGGAAATGAAAGGAGAAAATACGGAGGAGGGGAGAGGAAGAGAGGAGGGGATAAAGTTGGCCACTGCGTTAACGGCCCTCGGTCACGTTTTAGTTGAAAACCGTGCGAGTCCACTTTGATAACTTGTGGGCTCTTGTCTGGGTCTTAGCCAATACTGATTTTACCGGAGATTTTTTTTCAGTTTTTGTTTTGAATATCGTAATCTATCTTGAAAGAGATTGATATAACTGACTAGATCCACAGAATATTCAAGAAATGGCCTAACTGTAAAACAATGCTTTAATTATACAAATTAAACACAATGACCAACAACATAATTTTTTTATATGGTCATGTAATTTTAAAACGATGTCCTCTAACTTAAATATGATTAATAGGTTGAAATTGTCCACTACGGATGGTATTGCGCTAATATACTTTTAAAACTATTGTATTGCCACTTCGTATATTCTAAAAAGTTCACGTATAACCCAAATAATAATTTATTTTTTTAACGATTTCTTTCATGTTTACCGTACAATATCCAACATGACTAATATGGAGCTTTTAGAGACTAATAGTGAACATAGACTTTTTCTATTCCTACACATATTCGGATAAGTATGAACTCAAACTAGAATGAGAGTATAAAAAATAAATTAAATAATACACTACACTTTCTGCTTGTCATAATATGTGTAAATTTTATTACAACTTTATTCCAGAATTCCTTTTGTGGTTGATGCAAGTTAAATATCACATTTTATGAATTTAGGGATTATTTAAAATAATTAGTTGATTATTAAGAGATTTTTGACTAATTATGGTTAAGGAAATTATGGAACATTTAATTTTGCTTCGAATAAATACAAAAACTTGACAGTTTGGCGTCATGGTAAACTGGAGGTTGAAATTGGTGAGAAAATTGTGTTGAGCAATTTCCTCTGGTAGTTTTTGGCCTTTTGACTAGAACGTAGCTAGTCTGTGCTAAGAAGTCTTTATGGACCCTGAGCAAGTGGTCTATAAACATAAAAGTTGAGCGCATTGTTAATTTATGTTACTAATTTAATAATTATATACGCTTTATATATATTTAAAATTACTAAATACTATAACTTATTCATTAGGACCGCTTAGGATTTATAGACAAAATATAAAATTTCTTAATTGATAACTTAATTCAACTAATTTAGGATTTAGTTGAATGGCGGCTTAATAACCATTTTAGGTTATTAATTAATGAGACTGACCCCAAATTTATCAGAAGCTCCCACAGATGAGGAAGTTAAAATTACATTATTGTTTGAATTGAAAAGCACATCGCCTTCTTTCTAAATTAAATCTCCTCTTTGATTTCAATTTTAATTTTTTATTTTTATCATTTTTTTTTTACTTTTATCATGCCATAAGCGTTGATGACCCGAGGGTTTTATGCCTTTAAGCAGCAATCAACAACAACAACCATTTTAGGTGCAAAAATGCAAAGTGTTTAAAATATGGACCAATATATCCTACTATGCCACGGTTGTTTTTCGGTTATTGAAGGTTTACAGTTAGCGATATCCTACTTGACCAAATTATTAACTTCTAGATCTCATTCCACGCCTTTACGCTTAGATTACCGTATAGAAGTTATATAAAAAGAATACTTAATACTTTTCTTTATTTAATTAATTAGCTTGTTAGTGAGAGCTCTAGGGTCGCCTGAAATATGTTTCTTTGTCTTGTGGTAGACAACATTTTTTTAAAAATTATATGTAGATGTATATTTTTTGTGGTAGAACTGATGAATCGGACTCCTGAACTAAAATGGACAACAATAAACTAAAGAGTCACCAGTTCAGAGAATGACATTCACTTTGACCATTTTTCAAGAAAGGCACAGTAGCCACAATTATGTCTTTTTGCTGATTAAAATTTAAATTCAGCCACTCTCTATTATTGTATTTCCTCGTAGAGCTACTTCAGTGGATTAACACAATCCTTCTCAACTTAGCTTAACCAAAAACTAGCTTATCCTTCAAATGTTTTTAAATACCTCGTTATTATTTATACAAAATACTCTCCTCCCCTCGAGAGATATATTTCCTCAATCTCAACCTAATGCGAGCTCCAATAATAATTATAATTATAAATACATTATTTATATAGATAAATGTGTGAACTAATTACATTTGCTTAACATATTACCGAATATAGGTACATTTTGTTTCTGGATACGTTTCTGTGAGTAGTAAAACTATATTCGGATTTGTAAAGGGAAACTTTTAGTTCGACGATGGTCTTTCTAGTCACTTTATTTATTAATAGTAACTCAATAAATTAATTTATTAGTAATATGTAATTATTAATAGCATAATTCAATTATTACCACTTTTGGGAGATTTCCTCTAATAAACAGTTTGTTTTTAAATTTTAAAACAGTTAGTTCCAATATGTGATAAATGATGATATTTTATTCGAGGAAAAAGGCATATTTCAACTGACAGGTGGCAGCACCGACTTCAATCAAACTTTTTTCAGTGATACTTAGTCGAATTATATTAGACTAGTTTCGAAGTGTTCATGCCAATGCGCACTAGAAGCCGAAAAAACTGTATAAAGGCATAAAAATAAATATATGTATTTAATGGTTTTTATATTCCAATCAATCTTGTGTATACAAAATTACAAAAATACAAAGTCTCTTCGATTAAAGAAGACCAAAACATTTTGTTTAGGAGTTTTCTTGATTAGGAGTGGATTTGGACTTTGAAATCAAGTCAAATTTGTTTTTAGCTTCTTTTGAAATTCTTAAATACAAACTTTTATATAAATAAAAAATACAACATTTGGAATGGTAAATTCTTACTCTTTCGACCCATTAGAATATATTTCAGCTTTTACATTTTTTATTTTTTTTTTTTATGTAAAAGAGAAAATGCAGTTTCAAATCAAGAAAATTTTCTAAAACGTTTTATTTTATATCTCTGGTTCTATTATTTCTTTAGACAATCCTAAACCCTTAAGTTACTTGTAGGTTAGGTGATATTCGTTTTAATGATATTGTAATTTTAATTATTTCTAAATTTTTATAAAAAATCCGAAGTGCTTTCCATGGCCGGTTTTAAGAAAATATAATTAGCAGAAACCTATAATATGGTTATACTATTCAAACAATTCAGACCGACTGACGTTGCGAAAAAAAAAAAGATTTTTTCAATACAAAATTGTATCTTCGTAAACAAATTAGAACCGCAGATATAAAGTAAAATGTTTAAAGCAATTTTCTTGATTTGAAACTACTTTTTCCATCTATATTCCAGCAAATATGGTAGGTACATATTTTTATATTAATGATTCATCGTGCAAGTATTAAATGTACGAGACGAGCCGTTGTTAAAATATACGTGTATCCAAAAAGGAATTTTAAAAAAAAGTTTGGCTCCATTTAGTTATTTGGGGAAAATTGAGACCACTTTGAACTTCAAAAAAATAAATGTCAAATTTTGATATTCACTCTATAATCAGCGATCAAGCATTGGTCTATTTTGTGAAAATCCAGCATTTCCGTGTCTCAATTGATGATTCAAAGATATTTCATTGAATTGAAATTAACCATGTTGTTCTAGTTACACTCTAATGTTGTTCATTATGTATTTTTATTCTAAAATGTTGCCAAATACAAAAAAAAAGTAACCAAACTATCCACTCATTTACAGTGTGGTTTTAATACTTGATAAACTCAAGCATACTCGCCAGTTCCAACATTGTCTTCAGCTCTACTCATTGTTGCTCTTAGAAGCTATTCAGGTATTCGAGAAGTTGAGGACAGAAGAGCATTCTCTTGCAGATAAGAAAGTGTCTGCCTGCTTCCTCAACGACTATTTTCACTTTAGAACTTTACTTACAACTGTGCTTTACAAACTCCTGTCTTCTTTCTTATTTTGCTGGCTTTTTAATCACTTTGTGTTGAACGAGAAAGAAGAACACAACTGTTTAGGTCTTAACAGTGTTTTGATATTTCTGCTAGGAATCTCAGGAATCTCTCTGTTGTTGTGGTAGATTATATTGTCCTGTCATGGACGATGGCATTTTTGTGGATTTTCCCGTGGTGGAAATCTCTAAAAAAATCATCCCTGTTAAAGCTCTAGAAAATGTGCCGAAACGTTGATGTTACTATACTATACTACTAACAAACATTTGCTTATGCTATTTTTGTTCTTCCGGCGATTTGGTGTTCCAATGAAAGAATACAAATGTAAATAATTATGAATGTATTCAAGATGATTCATTCTATTTTTAATTCTTTACTTTATTTGTTTTATTATTTTGCACCTATGTAATTTATTTATCTGCCTATTTTTTTTTATAGTGTTAGATTAGATAGCAATTTGTTCGTATTACTTAGACAATTTTCCTACATTTTCTTTGGCTTCAGCTGTTGCAGTACTCAAGATTGAATACTCCACCATACTCTCTAAAATATAGTTGCTAATGTATCTGAAAGCAGTTGGCTATAAGTTGGCTTTATAGTTTTGTTTATAAAAATCAGACAGATATTGAGAGTTTTTATTTTTCGTAGGATAAAATTGTATTGTACATATCTCGAATTTCAATATGATAGGGGTATAATATAATATATAATATAATAAGGGTTTGATTTTTAGAATTGATTTTGATATTTAGAATCCACGACCATCACAATTTGGATTTTTAAAAATTGATAAAGCGGGTTTTAGAGGTAGCACTTAAATATATAACATTTTAGAAAACAAAAATTGTGATGTGAGCTTATTGTCTCAGCTTGCAAAATGAAATATCTTTTAGAAACTGTGTTATGAATATTATAATCTTGCGACTCAGACAATGCTGGCCCTGAGTTTCACTGTTTGCTTAAGGAAAAAATTCTTACTTCAAGGTAACAATTACAATGGTCATTGTTATTATTCCGAAATTTAAAGTGGCGAACAAATTCAGCTTAGAGTAATACCATTTGTATAATGCTCCCAGTGGTCGGATGATAGCAGTTCCGCAGAGCAATTAATACGCAAGAGCCAACTGAGTCTAGAGCAAACTGAATTATTTGTTCTGACCTACAAACTTTCCGACAAACTATCGCCCAACTTCCACTGTCTAGGTAAAACTCTCATATCCGTTTCAGGTCGGTCTCAACGGCTTTAAATTACCTCTTCCTCTCATATTCCTAATTAAATTCAGCTAGCCTCAAAAGGCTATGTGATGTCTCTATGAACGTTTAGTTTACCGAGGGAGGATACAGTAATATTGACGTATATAGTTGATTCCATTTTTTTAAAATTATTACTTACTTCTACTTTATTTATTAATATAAGTATTATTACAAATACTAATTGGGCAATGATTAATTGTGCTAATTAAATGCTTTTATACTAGAAATCAACAAAGAGGAAAATAAGTAAAATAAAATAAAACAAAAGTAAATAAATAAAATCTCCGTACGATATAAACAGGAAAATAAATTAATATAATAAACATAATCAAAAAATTTAAAATAAATTATGTACAATATTTACAATGAGGTTTCCCGAGCGCTCTCTATCCCCACGTATGATGGGTAGATCAGGGCCCTTCCAGATCCCAGCGCAGTCCTCTCACCACTTCTCTTAATTCATATATATAAAATAAACGGTCTGTAGGTGTCTGTAACCTTACTGTAATATTGCTATACTATTATTACATGATATTACTTTACTATAATATACTAATCTTTATATGTGCAATAAAGTTGGATTTAAACTTCCCAAAAAAAAAATTTAATTAAAACTAGAACCAAAAAAAAATTGTTTTAGGATTTAATAAAAAAACATGTATTACTTGAAACATTGTGCCATGCTTTTAAAACGAAATTTAATTCTCTACAAAAAGAAAACAAACATCTAAATCGGACCAGTATTAGCAAAAATGCAAACTCTTTTTATTTTAATGTATAAAAGAACATAAACTATTCATTTACAATATTATTTTTCGCTGTATCTCAAAACTGAGTGTCTAAAAAACTGAAATTACTGTTGGAGGTACTCCTTATGCTGTAGATGTGCAGTAAAACAAAAAAAAGAAAAAGAAAAACGCTTGTAAAAAGTGGTGTAATGAGAAAATATTTTCTAAAATAATAAATACAATTTAAGACAGTACATAGCACTAGTGTATAGATAGTATACATGCAATCGTTAAGAAGTGTATATAATAATGAAAGAGTGGCCATGTGAATAAATAGTTGCTATGTTATTTTCGTACCTTTCTTGACCACCACTTGGAACTTCGTAATTAATTAACAAAATTGTTGTATTTGGGTTTTGGGAAACCAGTTTAATGATTCTTCCTTTTTTTCCATTCACCCTAAAGTCAATGAATTTATCAATATGTGTGTTATCATATCTTAATTATTAGAAGAGATTTATTTTGTGGAATTCAAAAATTTCTAAAAAGATATGGTAAAAATAGGTTCTATTGGAATTATTTCCTCGCAACTGCGTGTTTTAAATTCTTTTGATCACATTATTCGAACATGATATAACATTTAAATAATTCAAACTTACGGTTCCAATACAATGACAAAATATTTCAAATTCAATTTACATGTTTTTATTTTTATTTATTTATATAACTTTATTTATAATTTTTTTTTTGCCACAGCTTAGAATCGATGAACCTTTGTTGGAGAAATTGAAGTTGAAAAAATAAATAAACAGTGGAAGTTGGGCGATAGTTTGCCAAATAACTCAGTTTGCTCTAGAATCAGTTGGTTCTTGCGTATTAATTGCTCTGCGGAGCTTCTATCATCCGACCATTGGAACCATTATACAAATATTATTACTCTAAGCTGAATTTGTTCACCTCTTCAAATTTCGGAATAATAACAATGACCATTGTAACTGTTACGTTGATATATGTATTTTTTCCTTAAGCAAACAGTAAAACTCAGTGCCAGCATTGTCCGAGTCGTAAGATTATAATATTAATAACGCCGTTTTTACAAGATTTTTCATTTAGCAAGCTAAGACAATAAGCTCACCGCCCAATTTTTGTTTTCTAAAATAGTGTATTTTTAAGTGCTACCTCCAAAACCCGCTTTATCAATTTTAAAAAATCCAAATTAGGATGGTTGTGGATTCTAAATATCAAAATCAATTCTAAAACTCTAACCCGTACCTATCATATTGAAATTCGTGATATGTACAATACAAGTTTTATCCTACGAAAAATAAAAACGATAACCAGGACTTTTTATAATTCTCAATATCCACCTGATGTTTTTTCAAAAAATTATAAAGCCAACTTCAACTTCAGATCCATTAGCAACTATATTTTAGTGAAGAGCGTGGATGAGTATTCAATCTTGAGTACTGCTACGCATTTACAGCTGAACCCAAAGAAAATGAAGGAAAATTGTCTAAGTAATACGAAAAAATGCCTATCTAACGATATCTAAAAATGGATAATAATAATAAGATAAAAATATATACACACTATAAAAAAATAAATAGTTAAATAAATTAAATAGGATCAAAATAATAAAACAAATAAAGTAAAGAATTAAAAATGAAATGAATCATCTCTAACACATTCATAATTATTTACATTTACATTCTTTCAATAGATCACCAAATCGCGCCCTGCCCCTAAATGTGGAAAACATGAAAGGAATCCAGAATCCCTGAACGTCCATAGTAGTCGTGTCACTGGTATTGAGAGTCTGATTAAGGCCTCAGTTATTGGAGGCTTAGTGAGGTTACTAGAACCGGAACAAAAATAGCAGAAACAATATGATTGTTAACTAGTTTGAGTTTAGGTACAACTGTAAAAACTGCCTACTCCTCTCTTTTTAATGTTAAATAAAATAAAAATAATTAAGTCGGGTCAACTGAACGATAGGTAGGGAAACCAGAGCGATCGTGAAAAATATTGAATTAGAATCTTTGGCATAAAAGTACTTTTTAAAGTCAGCTCAGTCCAGATAACCAAGTATTAAAAAATAGTGTATTTGTGCAAAAATACTTATTAAAGGCGGGTATATGCCGAAGATGTAACAGCAAATTGGTAGATAAAATCTATTTAACAGAAGTGCCAATTTAAATAACAGATTTTTAACAAAAAAAAAACTCGGTATATCAATGTACTATCAATTGATCTTTAATATCAGTTAGTTATTATTTTCATTGAAGCAGGGCTAAATGCCGAATAAAAAAAAGATTTCTCGAAAGTACATTAAGTTCTGTAACTTTAAAATAATTAACCATCTTTCATTGTTAGTAGTAATAAAAAATAGATGAATATGTACTTTTAGAACTAAAGGAGACAACGGCTTTCACCAAAACAGCTGAGACAGACTGGGAACTAGGAGTAACCAAAATCACTAGATCAAGTGCCTTTAATTTACGATTAAATTTGAACAAATTACCCTTATCTTATTGTTAATTGTGATAAACAATAGCTGAATATAAACCATAACGGAATTTGATAATAATTGTTTTTATATTGTTGTTATGACAATAGTCAGATTTTACTTTCAATTACTTATGTATGAAATTAGGAACGTAACGGCGTTGGGGTGTTTCAGAGCTCCCGGTTTGGAACGCTGTGGATTCGATTCCCACCTGGGACATATTCCAGTTAATATTTTTTTCTCGGGTGTCCCGAGGATACCAATACCAATATATATGTATATATAATTGGCAGTAACGAATCAGTATTATCCTGATTAATAGAAAAAATAGCTGTTTTGAAATGTACAAGGATTAATATTAAAAAGTTTAGATGCACGCATCAGATTTTTTATGTTGTTTTGACTGATACATCACCTTTGCTATAAGATTTTTTTTTATAACATTACAGTCGTCTACCAACCACGTCTTCTATTTTAAATTCAAATGTAAGTGTTAGATTAGTGCATTTGAATTAAAATTATGAAATTACCCTTTGTTTAACAGATTTTAATATTTTTAGAGTTAGTGCTTTACACGATTTAGTGGAGTATAGGGACTGAATCCTAACTAACACCTTCAATAGAGTTAGTGTCGCTTCGACAATGCCTTTTGTTTACGACGGGCAGTAAACTCGGTGTTGGGACAGTAATGTCTCCTCCTGACAGCAGTTCGGACTCTACCAATTGCGTCCTACAATGCCTCATTAGTAGTCGCCCAACGTTATCCTAAGTTCATTGAGTATTGGACGTGTAGAAGAAATGTTCTATTCATTAATGATATTTTGCGATTCGTGATAAAAATATAAAACGGTTTATGAATGTTGAATTTTATTAAAGGTTGGATAAATCATTTCCGTTTGTTTCTGACAGTGATCGATTGAGTCTTGTCAAGGATAGTGCCTATTTGGTTGGTGCAGCCTTTGTAAAAAACAGCGATTCGTGAGGAATGGCTCGTTTTTAGTGTCCACCTTTTAATATTTTATTTTACATCTGATTACCGTTTACTAATGTTTTATTTTAAATTAAAATGCTGGAATATAGACAAATTTAACTTTGAAATATAGAGTGATACCTATATAGTACCTCCTATACAGTATTTTCCATATGGTATTCTCTACATGCCTGTAACACTCCATTTTTATATTACAAGTAAAAACGTTTCGATTTCGAATGTTCTTTTTTTTTTAATTATTTAATTTTCTTTTCTTTTGGAGGAATAAGTTTTTTTTTTTAACTTAAGTGGTATAGGTCCAATTATCATCACTATAAGTCTAAAACCATACTTTAATTTTAACCAACCTTTACAACAGCCGATAAATTTATATTTAAACCCAATAGAAGAGCTAAACTCACTTAAAACAAATACTACCTAATATTTACTTTCTCTATCTCATCTTGTACGGTTATCAACGTTTTCTAAACAATGAAATGAAAAAATAATTTTATTCTGAGACATATGTCCCCTAAGAATAAATACATGGTTCATATACTAAGATTTTTATCTGGCAAGCATTTAAATATTTTCAGATAGTAGAATGAAATTACATTGGTATATTGGCTTAACTACTGTTTATAATGTTAATGAATATATGTCTATTTATTTGATTACAATGATGTGGAGGTTTGGTTATACAATAAGTGGAGGAATAGGTGTTGTTAAAAGGAAAGAATGGATGAGGATTGACGAATGCAGAAGGGAAGAGAATTCCTGAAGAAGGTTGCACATATGACGAAGGATTTGCTAAAGATGGCATATATAAATCAGTCGGTTAATGAGTGGATGGATGAACGAATAGTGAGGAGATCTAGGATATAGGTAGGTTTTTTGATTTTAAGAACTTGGAATAGCAAAACACCAAGTACGTATTGCCTTCGGGAGGTTGGATAGAGCCACTTCAACTCGGAATACCAGCGAGAGACTTGAGAACGCCTAGGGAACCCAAAGATAAATCTTACAAAGCAATTCATGAGTCTCTTCAGTCTCAATACTAGTCCTGCAGAAAGCCCTCCATACACCAAGGATCCGTAGTCAAAGTTGGGGAAGACGAGAGAGGATACTAGGAGCTGACGGGTGTTCTGAGGAATGGAATTACGGAATCTTAGGAATTGTTTGAGTACAGTTATGGATTTGCGAAATGTGGTTATTCCAGGAGAGGTGTTGGTCAAAGGTGACACCAAGGTTTTTTATTGTGGGATAGAAGTGAATCGGTTGGTTCTTAAGGAATAGTAGAGGACAGTAAGGGAGGGAATAAAGGAGGGCCTTGGAACCAATGAGAATTTAGCATTCAGCTTCAAATCATTTTTAGACGCCCATGCGTTAATGCTGTCAATATCTTCCCAATATGCACTAACTATGTTGTTAATACTGAACATATATTAACAATCATGAAGGCTTAGGACTTCCAAACTTAGCAAAATTCCTCTCCTCGAGGAAATCAAGTAGCTAAGTTTATTTTTCTACCTCACCGTTGTTTACTTCACCAGAGTCAAAAACGAATAACTAACAAGGGAAGTGCTCAGTAAAGAAGTCATCTATTCTTACCAACTTTTTTTATGATTCTAAATCTTCATGGATTCTCAGATTTCTTCATTCCTCAAAAAGAAAATTAAGTTTTAAAAACGATTTTATCAAAAATTAAATTCGAAATTAACAACATACATTTTTTGTTAAATAAGATAAATTGTCTGCTAAGCCTCAATCTGGACCTTAATTAACTCGAACTCTTTGGTCTAAGAGAGCACTTAGGTAGCTGGAGGCCACTTAGGTCGTGGTTGCAGTGGTTTCGTGTTCCAAACTGCCCGGGAAATTCACGTAAAGAATTGTTTAGCGAAACGGGAAGAAATAATTATCTATAATGAGTGCTATTTTATCCAGTCCATAATTACATATTGATGTTGATGGACCTGTTGATTTAACGAAAATTTTATACTTTTAGTGTTTATAACATCCATTTATTTCTCATGAATTTCAATTTCGTGGAAGAAACGAAGAAAATGATTTAGAAAGCTTTTCTTTTGCATGCTATAAAAAAAAAAAAAATAATATTGACTGAATTCGGTATGTATGAACAAAACCTAAACTAAGCCTGCATAATACATAGCATATGTTCAGTATCAAGTACAATGTATGGAAAATCTTGATAACAGTACAAGATGAGGAGATAGTGGAAATGGTAAAATTTATTTTAAGTGAATTCAGCTCTTCTATTGGGTTTCAATATAAATTTATCGTCTGTTGTAAACTTTTATGTAGAGCCAAAGTGAAGGTAATTTGGACTTCTACCCCTTAAGTAAAAAAAAAAAACTTTTTCCTCCAAAAGAAAAAAAAAAGAAATAAATAATGAAAAAGAAAGAATAGTTTGTAGTACAAAATTATATTACATTTACTTTTATTAATTTAAATATTGCATTAAATTATTAATTTAAAATAAAATATTATTAAACGGTTATCAGATAGAAAATATAATACTCATATTTATATTTAAAAACTTGCATAAAGTCATCTATGCGTTCGTCAGTAAATCATGGTAACAAATAAAATAAAAACTTTTAGGATTTAAATTTTTTTTTACGTAGTACGTTAAAACAGGAGTCACAAAACACTAATTAAAATCAGCAATATTATATAAGAAAAAAATTTTTCTTTAAAAATTTTTTGAAATGAACTGTAAAAATGGCTGATGATGAGAAAAACATCAATTTATAAAAAAAAAAATTAACGTGTAAATATTTCGTCTGTTATAAAGATTGGATTAAAGTTGAGTTTGGTGTAGAATTATACCGAAGGTAATTTTGACCACTACTACTTAGATAAAAAAAAAATTTTCCTCCGAAAGAAAAAAAAATTCAAAAATTGCATTTTCTTTTGTTCCAGAATTTTTATTTAAAATAAAGTATTACTTAATGGAAATCAGATGGGAAATAAAATATTTATAAGCTTGTATAAATTTATTATAATATAAAACTTTTATACGTTCGTTAGTAAAACATTGTAACAAATAAAATAAAAACTTTTAGGATTAAATTTTTTTTTTTTTTATTACGTACTAAGTTAAAACGTGAGTCACTGACCATAAATGAAATTAGCATTATTGTATTAAGACAACAAATTCCTTTCAAATATTTATGTAATGAGAAAAGCATTAATTCATAAATAAAAGTTTAGATACCATGTTTCACACCCGATAGCTCCAAGTTTAGAAGAACAGTTATGTTCTCATATTTTTAGTTAAGACTTATTTACGATAACAGTGATCTTGTTGTTAAATTACATATTATTCATCCAAATCAACCTCAGTAAACATTCAATTGGTGTCACAGAGATTCACAGCAAAATTGAAATGTGTAAAGAGAAAGAGCCCTCCGTATTCGAATATTCTTCTGAAGGGACATGGATACGGACGGGGCACTCACCAGTTATAAACGTCACTAGAGCCTTCACACATAGCATTCTCTTTGGAGTTCCATTTGGATCTGCCTCAACCCTTCTCCAGGTTCCGGTCCGAGATCAAAGCCATCCATGCAAATCAGGGCGACTCTACGGCATCCGTGATTGGTCGATGGAGGCTTTAGAGGGGAAAAGGGCCGATAAGGGATTATTTTAATAATCTTATAGTGCCTCTGGCTCACGCTGGCCTTGAGGTTCGGAAATTGAGAGTGACTGTAATGATATGTTCAAATAAGTATATAAAGAGCTACGGATCAAAATCATCATGACAGTTTGCTGATAAAATTATTTTTGACAAAAAATCAAAGTTTAAAATGTTTTGGATCATATTCCTTATTTTCAATAATTTGGGGAGCTTCGGAGTTTATTCAGTGCGAAATGATTTTTTTTCTGGATCAAAAATTTTATTTCTGTCATAATTCTAAATACACCAACTGCATTTAAATCTAGATAGCTTTATGTAATAATCTAAGTCATGTTAAACTAAATCGTTTCTGATCATCGACTCCTAAAAATTGTCTTACTGTCTTATCAATCCGCTTTGTATATTATGTGTTATAGATCCATATTATATTGGCTATATAATTTTATTACTGATTATTTGTGTATGAGATTATCATAGTATAATTAAAATGATTTTTCGTTGCATTATATATCCTGTATAATTTATTGATTCGAATAATGATTACATCAAATACATCTATCGTTGTTATATATGTAATATTAATAATGAAAGGATTAATGAGCTCGAATTCCGTGTTTTACCGCAAGTAAGTTCTCACTACCTCCGCTAAATAAAACTTAAACAAATTGAATAAAATCGATTATAATCCTAACACTTAATACTGTTTAAAAAATGGTTAATATTGTTTAATTAAAACTTATAATTAAGACTGGTTGATAAATAAATAAAATTTTATCCATTTTAGCCTAAAAACATTTTTATTCCTTTATCCTCCGACCGTTTCGACCATCCTCAGTGACAATTTATCACAAACAGCTTTTATTACACATATGCTCTTCAACAATTCCAAACAAATAACAATATTATTTATAAATTAACACACCTTAATACAATTTTAGAACCAAACCACTTAAAAAACTTCATGCAGGCTTTTCTGCCCAGATCATTTATATCAGTCCACAGATTACCCTATGAGACATTAAAAAATTATGGAATCATATGATTTTGTTAGTAAGCAATTCTCAGATAATACCTACTTACCTAACTAGTCAATTTTTCACATTAAATTAAAAACCAAAATTATTTATTACAGTCAACAGTAAAATTTAAAAGAACAATATTTGTAACCTTTCCTACACTCAGGTAAAGCATTTCAATTATTTATTACAATACAAATATATTTTGATTAGTTTTCCTCTTTATTTTATTATTAAAATTCTTATCAAGGTTGATTATAATTATCAACATTAATTTTATCCCATTTTGTTCATAAATTAATTTTACTTTAAATCTCTGCATAGAGTTGGTTCAGGTTTCTTTTGTCTGTTTTTAAATTCACTGTATAATTAATAATTGTGATATGTAAATTGACTCAAGTATTTTTCTTTTGAATTTATTATTTTCTTTATGTAAAATCATAGTATTTTCAAAATCAAAAGTATGTTGGTTTTTGGATGTGTGCTTCACTAGTGCTGTTTTATTTGGATCT
>NW_027110483.1:49936-113053 GCF_000696795.3 Halyomorpha halys
ATTGTATTTATTTAAACAATGATTAATTTCAAGATTTTCAACGCCATTATATAACTTATGCTCCTTTTTCCACCTTTTACATACAGTATACCAAGCTGTTACCATTTACTGATTTTTTTTTATTATAACTGGGACGAGTAATAGTAATAACTGTGTTTTTCTGATTCATTAAAACCAAAAAATATATTTTAGTTATTTTTTTTGCTATATCAATATTTTAATATGTATTGCATAACTATACTATGTAATAATGCTATATACAAACTTTATTTTTTCAATACATTAGCATGTAGTTGAGCTTAATGGACTGTTGGGCTGCCGATATTCAGTAAGAGAGGCGCTATGGACTATATAATAAAATATTCAGTGGCCTCTTCAATATATGTGCCTTTCTGGTTTGAAGTATTTTACGTCCCTGCACTTACCTGATATTCAGCTCGGGTTCCATCAAGGCAATAGTTGGATATGGTTATTCCTGATATTTTGGTTAGTATAAAAACATTTTTTATATCACTACATTTTTTTTCAGCACAAATTTATCGATGTAGTATAGTACTCAGCAGGTTATTTGAAAATATTGAAGAATGTTTTTAATACTCCTTAGTACATTTAAATAATTTATTACCTCACTGAATGGACAAAAATGTTTCTGACGTTTGACAAAAGCTAAGTCTATCAGAAGTTTTTATTTTTATGTTCAGAATCTATATAATCCAAAATAAAACCAAAGATGAATAAACATATACATATAAGTATAAAGAGTTATATCAGCGAGAATAATACTCATCCCACAAAGTTTTTATTTCATTATTATACTGTAGTCCGTACTACGCTTTTAGATGATATTGGACAATTTTTTCACCACTTTTTGTCCATTTTTGATAACAATTTACTATTTTTATTTTACAACTATATTTTCGGTTTTTCTTCTATAACATGGCACAATAATTAGATCGTAACTTCTAAACAGAAAATACGCTCTTTAATTCATAAATAGTAAAAACTTTATATTAATCCTTCCCAACCGGACCCGCTCCACTAAGACACCCAGAGAGCGTCGGTCCTATGTAACTTTTCGAAATGTTTGCTTAATACAGGAAGGAGAGACCTTAAAATAGTTAAATCGAGTAATATTTAAAATGCGGCTAAAATTGGAAAAAGGTGTAAAGTGATAAAATTGCGCATATAAAACATAACATCTTAAGATTTATCAACGGTTAAAAAGAAAATCTTGAAATATAAGTAACTCCTTATCAGCTCATTTTTTTTCGTTTGAAAAAGCTCTTTACTGAACACAATCAATGAGACAGAGCCAAGGAAAATCGCGCCTAATGATAATCCAGATACGAGAAAATTGATCATCCATAAAAGATTAATTATCTATTTTCTTTTCTTTACTGGACATTCAAATGGATCGACTACACCACACGTTGACTACACGGCCTAAAATGTCCAGGGAGACAGGATCAAAATATGGTTCTTATTTTCGGAGCAGGTTTGAATATGATTTATGACATTCTAAATAATAGGCTTTCACAAATACTGGTCGTTTAAATTATTTTGCTAAAAACAAAAATAAATCTGTACTGGTACAACCCATGATGGGTCAAGGGCATTGTACTTTGTAAGGAAGTTACGGTTATGCTCAGATATGATTTGGCCACCAGATTAAAATATCTCAAAAATTATTCAAAATAACTCATTAATAAAAAATAATTATGGTATTATAGTTCAACTCGTTTGCTTAAATTATTTGTCTGACTGCAATAAAGTATGTTTGAGTCTTCGGAGTCGTATTTCGGGTCCAATAGAACCTTCATATTCCTTCAAAATAAATCTATAATTCAAAATCATTTGGCAAGTCCGGATTGCACATAATCATGCCACATGTAAGATTATCTGTTATGTTGTGAACTTTAAATATCTTTTTCTAGTTATTAACACGTTATCTACACAAACCGTCGGTAGTCGGCATAATATCTCTGATAATAATAAAGACTTAAAAAGAAGATAGTTCCAGGACCTAGTACTCTTAGTTAGGTTACCAACTGTTTTCTTGGATCTTATTTATCCGCAAATATTCCAGGTATATATTTATTCGTTTTTCCTATTTTAATTTTGTTTATTTCATTACACACTGATATAACGTACCTTCTTAATGAATATTATCATATTTTCACGCATAAAAAAGAGGGCCTGTCCGGGATTTGAACCCGGGACCTCTCGCACCCGAAGCGAGAATCATACCCCTAGACCAACAGGCCACGAAGTACTCTAATCTCAGCTCATATTTTAATCTACTGAATTATTATAAAGCAATAAGAGAAATAAATAAGTAAAGATAGTTCTACTTAAGAAAATTGGTTTTATTAATTACGTTATGCTGAAAAATGCAACAGTTATTGCATCATTTTGCATATATTATTTCATTTACCGCTTATTTTTTATTTTGTATCAGTGGTACATTTTATAATACTACGTATGTTAGTACCTTACTACGTATGATACTTATTACCTTTTTTGTTTACATTTTTAGCTACGCAGTGATAATCACTGCAGTATGTCACCGTATTTTTATCAACGTTGATAATTTTGCAAATGAACCTATTTAGATTAGTTTAAAAGAAATATATATCTCCTATAGAAATAGTAAATTCGCTTACCTCAGTACATAAAAAATAATTTTCTGATTATTTAAATCGAGTAATATACTGAACAACTTTTGCATTGCAGCACCCGCCGTTAGAATGGAAGTAAATTTGGTGCATAATAGCATACGATTCAAACCTAATTTCTGAATCTGTCATTTTCATGACATCTATTAGTGTATTCAAAAATCCTTGGAGCTACTGAGCAACTACATTTTATGTGTAATTTCATTCTGAGGTACAGTTTTGAAATTAATTTTTTTACAACAAAGGATTTTTAGAATCGTGCAAGAACAAAACCATTCTCCCCCTCAAAAATTTGATTTTAGATGACTAGAATCCAAAAGTTAAATAACAAAAAATATGTTCGTTCGCGATCGTGGTTTTTCTTAAAAATATTTTTTACCGATTTTATTTTTTTTACTTTTTTACTTTTTTTTTTAGATGGTCCTCGGAACTAGTTATCACCATCCGCCATTTTAATGTAAAATGATGGACGATTAGAAGTTTTAGACGCCCATATTTTGGCCATTTATAATCATAGATAAAAATATGCATATATTTGCTTTCGGTTTTTTTTTCTCACTACCTTAAAGTAAAATATATCTCTTATATATATACACATCTCTTGAGCGAGTCGACTGATTTTTTTTACGTCTTATTTATTTTTTAGGGTTTTGACATTATGTCAGTTTATTCTAAACACAAAGCCAAGTGCAAAACGCGTTTGATGAAACTTAACTGAAGTCTTTTTAAAATCTTTTCTCTTTTCGTAAATGGGATTAATACCTTTAAAAAAAAACAAGAAAAAATGTTATGAAAACTATTTTCTTGAGTTTTCCTCAAATTCATTTCATTATTTAAGTGATAACTCAAAAAGTATAGATTTGTTGGTAAATCACATAAAAATAATTGAAATATCTTAATAACATTGGACTTAGCATCCACTGCGACGATAATGATCAAGATATATGTTTTATATTGGTTTAAGTGATAATTCCAAAAGTATATTATATATTTTTTACTAATAAAATAAACAAAATAGACTATTTTGTCTTAATTTAAAGTGTTTTTTATTCAATCACGTATTTTTTTATAAATTATTTTTTATCTTGTTTCTCGGCCAAACGAAAACAATGTAGCGCATATCGATCGTTCCAAGTTAGATTAGTGCCGAGCCTCGTGTATGAAGTTGGACACCTAATTTAAAGGAGTAATAGCCGAGCTGAGAGGGGTCACGGGCAATTTAACTAATCAGGTGAGACACGGTTGAAAAACGTCTCGCCAAGTAGCAAGGAAGACTTAGCGCTCTGTTGGAAACTTCCAACCTCAAAGCCACCGAAAGATTAGACTTCTTGTGCTTGCTCAAACATCATCATCATCATCACCTTAAACATATTAAACAGAAATGTAAGGTACATATATATAGAGAGAGTTATTTCTTATATTTGCATGAATAGTAGTGTTCAAGTATTAAATGTTATTAGATGAATAAGCGAAGATTGCTTTAAGGTGTTATCTTAAAATAATAATTATTTACGATTTATAAATAATTTCCTTTTTTAATTGAATTATTTTATATAGTAATGTGCATTTAGATGTATTTTATAAGTAAAATGTAGATTTGAATTAATTGAAACATGATTAAGATATTTTTAATTTTAAACTTTAAATTAATTTTTTGTAATATTTGAATTTAAAGCATGTTAATTGCTCAAGGTCACTTATTAGGAAAAGTCAAGCTCGCATCCTAGTTGGTTATTGGGGATAGCATTGTGCTTAAACAAACAACAGCATTAAATAACATATCAGCTCTAAAATCAAACCGAATTTTATTGAAGAATAAAGAATCTATAATGTTGTTTGCTAAATCTAAATTTTTGTCCAAATAAGACATGTCTTGTACAGTTCAAGTCACCAATTAAAATAACCTAGAAGAGTTTGCATACTTATTCTTGCAACTTGAATGATATTTATCGGGTGTAGTTACCTTAATACAGTATTGTGAACCCTTCTAAATTCTTCCATTAATTCATCCTTTTTTGGAGAGAATATTTTACGTAATACTTTATTTTCGAAAACCTTAAGGTGCTGTTCATCCTTTAGTGTAAGAGGCCACGTCTCGCATCCATAAAGTGCCTTGGGAAGAATATTTTCGTAAATTCTAATTTTTAAGTTTTTTGATAGAAGGCGTGAGCTTAAACAAAAGTAACAGGCATTTCCCACCTTCAACCTCACTTTTGTTTCCTCATAAATTTTGTTTTTTTGAGTTACAGTAGAACCTACATACTTAAACCTATCTCCAAATGCATTTCCTTCTATATTTATATCACCGAAATTACTCGCGTTTCTGCTGCTAACTATTTATTTTCTTTTATCCGTATTTATTTCAAGATTAGAAGGTATTATTTATCAATGCAGTTGTATTTAGTTCTATCATTTCCCCAATCATGCATATAAATATGTTATTTATATAGACAAAAAGATTCGTTTTTAATTTATGTTCAAATGTCTTTTTTAATTTATTCAGACTATTTTTGATACAAAACCTCACGAGGAGTGAGTACGAATTAAAAATATTGCTATTGATTAAGGGGAATTTATGGTTTGTGAACGTGTATGTTCTTGCATTTATTGGACTATCATAAATTTATTCTTGATTACTTATTGGTCAATACTCTTAAAACCATATCTTAAATATTTTAAAGACTCTTTTAATAATATATGTTTGCGCGTTTGGATGGAATTGGGTAGAAAGTTGAAAAAGAAGAGGAATGTGAGGGTCCGTTCTCTGAAATGTCTGTTGAAAGACCACTCAAAGAGAAAGACACTCAAAGGAGTGATGGTCTAAGTGGCGGAGCGGCTCAACG
This sequence comes from Halyomorpha halys, assembly GCF_000696795.3. Lineage (NCBI taxonomy): Eukaryota > Metazoa > Arthropoda > Insecta > Hemiptera > Pentatomidae > Halyomorpha > Halyomorpha halys. The sequence goes on from NW_027110483.1 coordinate 55,455, forward strand.
AGGTGCTGTGGTACCTCAAAGCACTGCTCTGTCTCAGTCCGCAGTCCAAGCCATTTATTTCTCTGGCCCTTATTTCGTTAGGGCTCACTTAGTCAAGTATTACTAATTAATTCTTATTGCTTTGCAGTGATTAATTATTAAAGAAAAAACTTACCAAATTTTATATTTTGGACAAAATTATTTTAAATTATAATTTTAACTTTAAAATTTACTTAAGCCTTGCGACGGATTATTATTGGAAAAGAAAAGTATTCGTGTTTATTTCAAATTAAATAAAAAATAAGGTTGACTTTATGTTTAATTTTATTATGATACATGTCCACGTAATTAACTGAACACCATCCAAAATTTATAAATGAAAACAAAATATCAAAGAAAAAAAAATAAATAGGACAGAAAAAGTCTTCAGTCTGATGGTTTTATAATTTTTTATTTAATTTTATGTTTTATATAAGTTTTTCGTGAACAGTGTACCTATGCTTAGCACTTCAAAGAAAAAAAAGAGTTATGATAGGTATTAAAATTTAAATTTGTTAAAGAAAATTAGCAGTAAATTTTATTACAATTTAATTTTTTTATAAATTTCCCCCATTATTAAGTGAAGTTTTTTAATTTCTTGATTTATCTCTTTTAATTAATGTTGTCTAAAATCATTGTAATAAAGTTTGTGTAGTGAGCCAGCTTCCAAATGTTTGAAGTTATATTAATTAATCGAAATTAAAAATTCCCTATGTCGACCACTATACTATTACAGTCATCCAAATGGAACTACCAAATTTCATTCAAGACTTAGGGAGGGAATGATTTCCCCTTGCTTCGTAATGTAACCACTCATGAAAAAAAATACAGAAAATACGACGAAGTTCATAAAAGGGCATATAAGAACCATCACTGCAAATGTTGCAACATGCACTGTAAATTAAAATTAGTTTATTATGTATCAATTAAAAATAATCTCAAAGGGAGTATGTATCAATACATTAAAAAAACGACTAATGACTAAAAATTGGTAAAGAGATAAGCCTGCAATAATTTGACAATTTTTTGCTATGATAGTGTGAATAAGGCAGGAAATGTAATTTTTCATAATGTTTTTAGAATTAATTTATAATAGATGAAATGCAATTAAAAATTCTTAATTGATAGATCCTTGAAAATGCCCGGAATAGCTGAAACGTAAGTGTGTAAAGATAACAAAAAAGTGTTGAGACCATATGGGTGATTTTGTTACAAGTTAAATATAGTGTTAAACTACCAAACTCTTATAAATAAAATACTTTATATTAACTCAAACTATACCATTAATAATTATAATTAAAATCTGTACCGCTACAACCCATGAAGGGGTTCAGTACTTTGCAAGGAAGTACTACTACTACTAGACCAATGTTTGTGCAAGGAGGTCAATTGGTCAGAGCTACGCTCCAGATCACCAGGTTTTACTCAAGTAAGGGTACCCAAGTTAAGAGGCTGGGTGGACCCCAGTAGGGCTCCAAGAACCCACGGGATTCGACTCATGGATGGCTACAGTGGAACAGAAATCAATTTTCTGCCCAGTCGGATTCGATCTCGGGTCCTTGGAGTTTGTAGCCATGCGCCTTACCCCGAGGCTACCCGCGCCCCCTACCATTAATAATATTTTTTATTATTATTGAGATGTCCTGTTAATCCCTTCTATACCAGGATAAGACAATATAACATGATTCTGTATATCACCCTTCCCATTTTCCCTTAAAACATGTACTGTAAATTAAAAGTAGTTTAGTATGTATCAATTAAAAGTATTCTCAAAAGAAGTGTGTATAAATACATTAAAAATAACGACTAATGATAAAAATTGACAAAGGTATAATAGCCTGCAATGATGTGATAGCCAATGATTGGCTTTGATAGTGTAATTAAGTTGATGGATCCTCGAGAGTGGTCGGAATGTCTGAAACGTAGGACTTTAAAGGTGATAAAAAAGTGTCAAGACTATATGGATATTTTTGTTATAATTAATAAACAAATCTGCCTCAAAAAAGATATATTCATTATATCTAAATTTTAAAAAAAACATAACAAACTTAAAGGGTGTTTATTTAACTTACGAGTATCCTTGTTTATTTGACAGATACTTCTCCTCATCCTCTCAGAAATTACGTCCGAATACGCCCTTACTTAATGAAAAAGGTATTAAACAAGTCTGGGATATTTAATATATGTATTGGAAAAATTTTTGTGAACATTTCTGCACTCAAAATCAGATTAAAATGAATGAACTAATTTTTAAAATTTCTAAGGAATTTTTTTCGTTTTTTATACTTGTGATATCTCGACATTGATCTGTAAGGAGAATGCTCCGACTCTTGCAGTTTTCCCTCCAGTGACCCGATAATAGGAGATGCCGGAGTACCGCTGCGGGAGGGGGGCCTGCGGTTGAGCCGCTCTGATTTCCCTCAGGACCCGGGGCACACTAACAGAATTAGGACCGCCCCCCTCTGAGGGTTAGTGTGTAACTTTTTAATTGATACCTGCCTTTTCCTTCCTTCTTTATTACTGTGTACTTACACACTCAATCCCGGCTAACATCAGTGGTTGATGTCAATAGATTTCTTTCTTGACTTTGATGTGTAATAGCGTTAAATCTGGAAATGTTAATTCTGTTTTTATAGTCTTTATTGAGCGATATCGTAAGCGTACGGGGGCTTAATAAGAAAAATGAATGAAGTTAATAATGCATACATTATAAGTAGAATCATTTTCACACTAGACGTAAACCTAGGGGGTAAAAAATTCACAAATTATTTTTTAAAAAATTACAATGAAATGAAAAAAAAAGGCATAAAGAAACGTATAAAGAAAAGAGAAAAAAATCGTATAGTCGAAATATTAGTATACTAATAAAAATCTGAAAATTAGCCACAACTTTCAGAAATGCCCATACTTCACATAACTCCTCAGTAATTATAACCCTGACTCAGAAATAGATTCTGAAGGAGATGCACTATCCCTGAAATGTCCTTTATTATAAATAAATTAAGCATTATTGTGTTTTAATTTTAAAATAAACTTGTCTAAAACTACATGTAATTAATTAATATAAAGTCTAACTATTTAATAGAAGCGCAGTGGTACTGTGGTAAAGCACAATGCTACTAACTCTCAAGGTCCCGAGTTTGAATCCGGCTAGGCAGAAAACTGTTGCCTATGAGTCAAGTCTGTGGGTTCTGGAGACCTCCTAGGGTCCACCCAGCCTCAAAAATTGGCTACCCATAATTGAGTAAAAATCTGGCGGTCGAGCGTGATTTTAACCAAATCACTTCCTTGCACTACCGTTGGTCCAATAACAGTAATTAACTTTAATTAAAAAGTAAAATAAATAAAAATATTTGCTAATTAAGTTGAATTTACTGTAATAATGATCTTTTTTGCTTCAATAATTAGCCTATATAGTAACATTAGAATGAACATTCACTGTCATGAATGCAGGCATAAGTTTATGAATGTTTTGTATGACATTTTAAGAATAAATAAAGTTTTCACTTTGAATTTATTTTAAATAACTACCTATGCATAGCACCTCGTTTAATTTCTCTATATCACTTATTTTGATTGCTTTTAATTGTTAGATATTGAGTATAGGGAAATAAATAAAAATTAAATCCAATATTCTTATGTTTGTAACAGTTTCTATCCTTAGGTCTTATATTTTTAATTCACAATAGGAAGTTAAAGTTTAGTATCACCAAGCAATAACTTGAAAATTTAAAAAAAAAATGAAATTACCTGCTCATTGGCTTTAATAATTAAATGTTCCAGAGCATCCATACCTTTAATGCCCTACAATATCGGGATTATTCATCAATATGTATTGCAGAATATAACAATCTACCCTATAACATGCAAACGTGCAATTATTTCTCTAATCCTTCACCGTCCGGTTTGATTGGAATCCGAATTGGTTTTTGTTTGAATCATACATAGCAAAGCAGGATTATATTCATGATGAAAAGGTATTTCGATTATTTTTTCTTTCCCACTCCTTTTATAACTGAGGGTGACACGAGGCATTGATTTATTGCGTAGGATAAGTAAATATTTGTAATAAATTGGATTCGATTATGAACTTTTGTTACTGATGAAGAAAAGAATAACCTGCCTACCTTAACATTTGATAATATAGTTTCCAAAATAATAATATTCCAAAACAAATCAAATAAATAATAATTCTAAACGTTCTAGGAGAATATTCGTATCCCAAATGACTCCAAGGGAAAAAATGTTATTGTTTTACTTTTAACAAATTGGTGTGTTGTGAGTTGGTTGTTGTATATAATTATTTATATATAGTGTATTATCGAGTTTCTTACACCGCATTACATTTTTTTTTTTTAAAACCTGGAATCACTTTTAAAAATACTTTTTGTAAAAATACCGTTTATATAAGGAACCATCCCGTATAGGTAGAAGACACCTATTACAATCTACCAATTAGTTTGAGAAAATATGCATATATGCACAGAAATAAATATATTATAAATGTAAAATTATTAGTAAAATATAGCATATTATAATTAAAATTCTGTCTATTTTATTATCTATCTACATTGTATGATCTAGTTGCTAATTTTATAATATCTTAGTTAATTGTGTCATATTTTAATTGTTTAATGTTTATACTCTTATTTAACTATTATAATCTCTATACTATCTCCTTTTTTATTTTTTCATATCTTGTTACCCATTTCATTTGTTATAATTGTTCTCATCTCCTTTTATTTTCGTTTTCATCATTATATTGACTTATAATCAGAAATGTTTTATGACGTTTCTGGTTGTTTTTGGAGCAGTTGAAACTACCTACAGCAGCGAAACCTTTACGGCCTGGAATTCCCTCAACCCTCTCCTGACAGAAGAAATTTGTTTCAGAAGAATCCCGCTGAAGAAAATTGATTCTTGTGCAGAGAGTATTGTTTATTTATTTTATTTTTTTAACTTACAGTGATTGTTTTTAGTTTTTCTTTTCCTTGGTTTAAATGTATATATTCTTAGTTTCTTTTGTTGTATTTAATGTGTAGCTTTTTCTTTGGATTTTCTATGTATAGATTTATGTCATATTAATATATAATATTTAATATGTAATAAGCTTACGAGGAATGTTCGTAAACTGGCGGGGGGGATTACAGTCACCTTATAAACTGATCTACTGCGATGACGGTTATGTCTTTGGTTTGACTCCACACTTCTGCCTGATGATAAATTTATTTAACCGATCGAACCTGGATAGTAGATCACTGGAAAGGGGGGTCTGAGAGTATGAGATATTGAGAATAAAATTGTCAAGTTAGTGAAATAAAATTGTTAAATGTAATGACATTGTTAAATTGATAAAAAATAAATCAAATACTTTATTTTTGTATTTTTAGTATTTATATTTGTAGAAGGGTAAAAAAAGGAAAAAATACTATTTTTTTTTTTTCAAAACCCCTTCAAAATTTTAATGGCATTTATAAACAATGAACTTTCTCCTTTTTCTGTAGAACATCTACATTCTAAGGAGTCTTTTGGAGTGTATTATTTTTGTTGTCAGAATACTATTATTATATCATGTGAATACATGTATTGTATGTATGTCCAATCATGGATTGATCTATGCTGCGTATTGTAGTAACCTATTGTATTTGGGCAGTATGGCTAAATCAATTATTTTTCTCTCTAATTATTCATTCTTGTATATTTATATTATATTTTTGTTTACTTTGTGCTTTATTTTTTATATAACATTTTATGTACATTCTTATTTATATTTTGTCATTTAATTCTGATAAATCTCTGCAAAGTGGTGTAGAACATTGTTATTCGGGCTACAATTAGTTACATTCGGTCAACTAATAATCTTCCAATGCATAAATATAATTAATCACGCCATTTTTTCTTATATTTTCATCGGGAAAAGAAAAAATTACTTTAGGCATGTATCTTGGTAAATTGCGAATGAAAAAAATAAATATCTCATAATACTAGGAATGTTTCATGTCTTATGAACGTGGTTTATTTTTTCTCTCAATATTTACTGGGAGCAGACACATCTGAGGAAGCCGAGGCGGACCCTGCGTGGTCCTTTGTAGTCGCGTTGTTGATTGTGTGGCCGGATTGAACAACGGACCTTTCCGTCAGCCTATTGTGAGTTTCTTTACACAGAGCCGTTGGTACCGCTGTGGCACATTCAAGGAATTCAGCATTACCGGGCGAATATTATATATAGATTTTTTAAATAAATTCCCATGATATTTTTATTTCATTGATTGTATAATTAATTATCTAATAGAGTGCATGATATAGTGTGAGTAATCCATAGATTTTACTCTTAAATTCAAACAACTTGTGTGAATTATATTCAATATATATAAATATAATGATAAGTTTTCTACTGAATCAGTTAATATCAGGTTGTTTTCTATAATTATAAAATTTAATAATTCATTTTTTAAATTAGGTAATTTAATTATATAAGGCTTGTAGTCTACACCCAAGGCTATGGAAATGGTGAAAAACCCTTGCATTGAAATCGACCGATGGGCTAAGCAAATTCAAGATGATCAGTTCGCGTTACGGATGATGTCAAAAAAGTAGAAATAATAGTGGTATTGTGATAATCAAACCTGTGAACCTAAGTCCTAGATGTAAAATTACAATTTTTTTAATGTAACTATTAAAAGAAAAAATCATTTTACTGATTGCTTCTCTATAAATTAGAGCGTTATATAGGAAATCTTCATACTTTGTTTTTTTAATTGATACTAAAACTAGGCATCTGGCACAACAGATCGTTGTTTTTTTTTAATTCGACATAATGTGCGCCACTTTAAAGCTAAAATGAGAAACATAGAGGATTGCATCAAAAAACGGTTCATGAAGTTCCACGCCCATTTACCGACAGTTAAAGGTACAGTGACCTAAAACATGGGAAACCCAACCTCAACCGGAAGACTGAAGCCCAGGCTGCTGGAAAACATCCTCTTTAAATCCTATATTTATCAATTCTATTATTGACATTACTTCTATTTTGTTTATTTATTTTATTCTCTTCATAATTTTTTTTTCAAATTAACTTGTTTTTTTTCCCTTTAGAGGGCAATTGTTTTTTTATTAAATCTAAGAATGTCGTTATTTTTGTTATTAACTTAGTTTTTCTGTCTTATTAAAAAGTAATATTTTTTTCTTAATTTTTTTATTTATAATGTTTTACATAGCTAGAGGTGTCTTTTGTAGGAGACTATACCTTCCCCCATAATCAATTGTATATAAAATCATGTAACTGTTATATTAACCATGTAAGGACCACCAGGCCGATCTGGTAATTAATAAAAAAAAGAGGAACGTCCATTTCCTTTTAAGATACAGTTTTTGAAAAAATTAGCATATTTCTCAAAAAAGAATTTTGTCATTTCTTGAAATATTGTCAAAAACATCCACATGAATTTTAGGATTGAAATGTTGTATTACCGGTCTACTTTTAGGACTGATGGAACCACAGTTAACGTGAGGCATTATCATATAACTTTTCTATAGTCACATGTTCCTTAAACTGAAAGAATATTATGTCGAATGGCGATTCAGTTCCGACATTGAAGTAATAGAAGTGTTCAACACTTTCTGAAGGACACCAGGTCATTAAAACATGATCTTTAAAAATTCATCAACCAAAATTCATAAAATAGACTAATATTCCACTCTTAAAATAATGTAAATATAATAAAAACAAGCTGCATTGTATATCATATATCTATTTATAGAAAAAATAGATAATCTTACTTTAGAAATTCTCCTCTGTGTATTGAGTCTTGTCTGACTTGGTGCCTAAATATGGATTCTACCTGCAATGGTAAAAAACAAATTGGTCATCACCAGTTTTTGTTTCATATTTATTTATGCCATTGAAAAAGAGAAATAGAATGCGGTGGTTTAAAACAAAATTGTTTCAAAGGAGACACAGATCTTTGCTCTAAAAAACATTTTGAAATAAAACAAGCATTTCAATAACTTTAAAAATTTTTGGAGCATTTTATCGAAGGCTAAATTTCTTCCATGCTTCTTTTTTTTTAAATTTAATTATTGTAATAAAATTTATCCCAGGGGTCCCATTATACAAGATATTAGAGGTAGTATCCCAGTAGTGTATGGCAATCATCCTGAGGTAGTTTCAGTTAACTTTGATAAGAGAAAGGTTAAAATAAATAAAAATTTAATCATGTAAAATACCATATACCTTTCCACGACATAGATAAATAAAACGCCAAATGGAGAGGATTGGGAGAAAGGAGAGGAGGAAGTCGGCTCATTCGGTTCGGAGCGATCTCAAGTTGTACCGACGACCCTCGGCTCAAACTGACCGGCTCGGTTTGGACCATATCACGCAAGAACTAGTCTTGTTTACGCAAGAACTTCTCTTCACTAGTCTGCCATACTTTAAATTATTTTTATTTATCAGTTTTTGGATATGGACCATTGAGATCCATCGATAATTTAAATGTATTTAGAAAGTTATACAATTAAATCTGCTCATTACATGTATAAAATATATACATATTTATAAACCATATGGATTTTTCTACGCGATATACAACATATAAATTATGACTATTTGTATAATTGAATATTAAGTAACCATTTCAAGCACATAAACTTTTGCAACGACCTGTTTATCCTTGCATTTTGTTTGAAAGTCAGTGGAATGTATTTTGCTGTTTCTAGTGGCTGGGCGAACAAAAACAACAGTAAAGCAGTCAGTGTAAGACCGAACTGATGGAGGATTGCTAAATGCCCGGTAATATTTTCCTCCCTAATACTGGGACCATAAAGCACAGCTGACAGGACTGGCGGCAACAGAGGAGCATCCATCATCCCCGTTCACCATTTCCACTCAACCACAGCCACTTAAATTAGTTCCCAACCACTATCTAACAGCTGATGATTTCAAATTGAAGAATAATAATGCTAAAAGATACAAATTACAGGGCTTGAGTTATAGTTTACTGTAGCTTCTATTGTATTATTTCGTCCGCTTTAATTCCTTCATCAGCGGATGAAGTATGGTCATAGTCCTTTTTTTTCCAGAAACCATAATTCCTACTTATCTTCTGTGGTATTTATATTCTTTTCATAATATTGAACATTAGAATGTTTTTATTCATAATTATCACTCCGTTTGATCCATTTCTTCAAGAACCTGTGACAGTTTTTCTACAACCATGCTACACATGTTCCTTTATGGAACATCTGCTTTGATCATTTTTCCTTGTCTTCGTAGCTCAATAACTTTTATATTTTTGTACTCTTTCAGTTTAGGGGAGAGATGACTATAGGAAGGATTTGTAATATTTTTTTTACATTTATCGTTGTGCCATTAGACGTTTTTATTCAAATCTCCTTAATGTTTGAATGAGCCTGACCATCAAGGCATCTTTCCTAGCCGGTGCCACATACACAAATAAATCACTTGCCAAGGATTTTATAATATTTTAATAAATATTTTATAATATTTCCCTAGTTTCTAATAAGTGGATATCGTTAGTATTTTTTTAATGTATTATAAAAATTTGTAAATGAATGGTTCTTATTCTTTGATTTGTAGGTATTAAATTCTTCGATTTTGAGAAAACATAATTATTGTAATGTCTTGAATTGTTATGAGAAATCATGTTTTGTTAAAGAATTGTAATTTTTTTACTTGCCAACTGTCGGCCATACTGAAATCCTTACTCGTTTGAGCGCAATTTATCTGCTAGATAAAAAAAAAAAATTAGGGAAATAAAACTAAACATTTTACTCAAAATCGTTATATTTGTATTTTAAAAGAATATTCTTACGTAACTATAATTAGGTATAATTAAAAAATACAAAGGTCAGTCTTAATTGACTTCACTGACTAAGCAGGAAATATTAATAAATCAGGAACTGAAACATAAGTTTAAGAATATTGTAGGTAAAAAAAACGTATAAACAAATTAAATATTCAAGAAATCAGAATAAAAATATTATATAATCGGAATTAAAAAAAAAAATGAGCAAATTAAAAATACTTATACAATCTGATGATACTTATTTAATAGGTTAAAGTGTCACAATCTATTGTCAAACGTACACTAGGAAAAATCTTATTCTTTTGTGGCGGGTGGGGAATTTGGAAGCAGCTATAAAGCCATTTTTCGAAATATCATATGCTTGGGATTTGTGTCAAACAAAAAAGTATTTTTTTTCCTTAACTTTATGCTGTTTTAAAGCACCAAACCCAGATTTAATTTATTACCTATGGCCCAAAGTTCATTCCTTTGTTTGACATATGGGATTTTTATCAGTAGTTCTCAAATGGTTAGGCTTGTATGTATATATACTCTCCCAAATGTCCTGATTATTGTCAGACTTTAGAACGCTTGGCGCAGACATTTAATAGGGCGCACTCTAATAACGGTCCTCTATGCAACAGAAGGAGGTATAATTAAAGTATAAAAGAGCCATATACGTATCCTTGGAAGACTGGAACAATATCCCTCGCCGGTCAGTCTCCTCCCTCTTCTCTCTGTAACAGCCCTTCCTTAATGCCGTCATAAAGGGAATAATAATCGGCGAGCTAAGAACTTCACTGCAGATAACATAAATAATCCTAGAGAGCACAGATTGCAATGTGCACTAGTATTATTGTACCCTTAGTAACGTCTCGGATATTTCTCATTTTATCCTCGATGAAGGCCTGAATCACCTCCCCCACCTTCTATAAAACGATAATATAGGAAGTATTCGGGGGCTGCTCCTGTACTATAATCCAATACTCGTCGATTTTGCCTCTTCCATCACCATTATATTCAAAATGGTTGTATTCCATATATATACTTTTTTTATGAAGGATATCAGTAAGATTGGAACATAAATTTGTTTTATGTTCTTTGTTTCCATTTTAATATTATTGGACTATATTTCATAAAAAGAAAAAAAAACATATTTTCCTCTATATATTAAATTTTCTTTTACAGGTCTGTGACCTTATTTTTTCGTTTTATAAATCAGTTATTTATTTTATTACTTTTTATTGTATATTAATTTTTGTTGTTTATTAGAATTTTAGGGCGTAAAACCCAATAGTCATATTCTATTTTCTTAGATGGGGGAATTATCCTTTAAATATTTCATTTTTTTTTGTCAAACCCAAGCTTCTGAATTCTTTAATTTTAATATATTTAATAAGTTCTATTGTATGGTTTAATATATACTTATTATTATTGTTATTGTATACGTTAAGTTTGTTTGTTGTTTGCTGTGAACTTGGCAATGATGGAAACGTTGTCCGCTAAGAAGGTTTTTTTTTTATAGAGATATGTCCGTTAATAGAAGTTTAACAGTATTACTACTGGCCTGTATATTCATAAATTTCTTAATTCATTAGATTAGATGTATTTATTGGCTTATATTACAATGTAGCCATAGAGTCTGGACCAATTGGTGTTAGTAATTTAGTGTATCAATATTTGATACTGATATGCTTTGAAGTATATCAATATTTAAATATAGTTTTATTATTCAATAGTATATCAATATTAAAATACAATATTTCGATTATAATTTTTAACGCAAACGGATGAACTGAAACTAAATACTTTAATAAATTCATACTTTCATACATAGGTATACAATATAATACCTTCTTGATTTAATATCTTATAATAAAATAAATGAATATACAGTTGGTACACAATAGGGCTTTGTTTTTAAAAAAAAATATTCATATCTAATATTTGGAATAATAATATTCCAATAATGTTATTATTCTATAATATAATATTATAGAATAAAGTTCGATTTTTTTAGAGTTAGAAACAAGGATATTAATTAAAATAATACTGTTGAAAGTTCTTATAATTTAAATTTATTTAGAAAGCAAAAATTTGATATATGTAATGATATTTTAAAAGATACAAAAATTAATCCTCATTAATCTTTGCTTATAAATCAATACAGACATTAAATTATTAGATTATCTTGAAACTAAGCATCCATACCTGTGGAGTCACAAACACTCCTAAGAAAGTAAAAAAAAAAATGCCAAAAGTGCTTAAGAGTTTTAATATTTAAAATACTCTCCAATGAGTGATCATACGCGGCAGCATCAATATAAGTATGAAGTTATATTTTTTATGGGTCACCAGAGACGAACATTCGAGCATCAAGTTCTTCATACCATTAGAGATAAGTCGCCAGTTCCAGTTACACTCTTCATCAGCTATTACTACATGAGTATAATATTTTCTGTATTGTTAAAGTATAATAAAGAAGCACCATCTTTGATTCCACATATTTCTTAATTGATATTTCAATATTTTTATTATGGATTGAACATAATATCCAGAACCATGGGCATTAGGCATAAGACAGAGAGAAATCATAAGAGACATTTATGACATGCCTACAAACCAAGCTGATTCTATCTATAGATTGCCCCCTTGGAAATACCAGTCTTACAAAATAGATCTAACTATGAAACACCAGAACCACGACTCAAAGAAAATAACATTCTTAATGAAGATACAAAAATATTCAAATTATGAAATAATTTACACTGATGGCTCCAAACAAAATGAAAATGTTGGTTTTGCAATAATAATACATGGGATACCCAAAAGATATAAATTACCCACATACTCAACATATTTACAGCTAAACTTCAGGCGATTTCCACAGCACTTCATTTATCCATAGAAAGTGAGTATTCAAACATACTCATTTGTACAGATTCAATGTCTGCACTCTAGAGTCCATGAAACTTCAGTCAAAGCGGACCTACGATAGACAAAATTCACAACTATATAGACCTGCTAAAACATCTTAAAAAAAGTGTATCCTTTCACTGGACTCCAGGGCACTCAGGAATACCTGGAAATGAGGCAGCGGATAAAGCGGCTAAAGAGGCTGCAACAATGAACGTTCCACCACTCCAAATTTACGAGGCGAAAGACATAAAGGCATTTTTAAGGAACAGAATCCGAAAAAGTTGGGATTCAATGTGGGCTGACGTACCACTCACCAATAAACTAAGAAATGTTAAAAAAAACACACACACACAAAAATGGACAAGTGCCATAAGGGGAAACAGAAGAGACGAAGTGGTTGCTGCAAGAGTAAGAATAGGACATTCCAAATTAACACACCTCCACTTAATCACAAAAGAGAACCAACCTATATGCCTGGGACCTGTCAGTCCCCATTATCGACAAAGCATATAATTGAATAATGTTCATCATTTCGTCAAGCCTTCGAAAATAATAAAATTTCTCGTACGAGAAAATTGGCCCTTAAAGACTCAGCAGAATCCATAGACAAAATAATAAAATTTCTGAAAGAAACTCAACTTTATACTAAAATATAATCCTCCAATAACGACCTTTATAAAAAGGAAATAGTCTACATTCAACTATCAAATGTCAAAGACAAGAAGATAAATAAAGTAAAAAGGGTGTAATAACCTAGATGTTGATCGCCCTGAATAAAAATCTAATCCAGAACCATGGTTTATTATGTGATTATAAAAAAAAATCATCCCTTCTAGTTTATTGATTAATTTTTAATTCTTATTTTAGATCTTGAAAATCCAAAAGTTTAACACGCATGTCGTTTTCACCCTTCTAAATAACTAGGATTACAATTTATTCGATTATATAAAATTAGTTGATGGACATCAATTTTTCTCCAATTCGTATGATACTTAAAGTTTTAGGACATAACTGAAATATATCTACTATAAAAGGGATTTATTTAGCCCAAGCTGTGCAGACAGATGTATTGGAACTGTAAAGGTCACGTAGCGGATATCGCATTGACTAATCTGCACTGGCTGTGGATGAAGGCAGAAATAGTGGCTAGCTTTGTAACCGTCATTTCTGTGGCTGTTTGATCCATATTGCAATATCCTCTGGTTTTGTATCTTCAAAACTGATTCGGGATGTTTATCCATATACATATTCTTTCAATTAGTGGACTGGAGATTTTTTATGGATAAACAATGTGGAATTGCTTGACATATATATATATTAAATGTCTAATGAGCAACCGAAACGATTATGCTACGTCTGATCATCTAGATTTCAATTTTGAGAGAGTTATTAAAGAAGAAGTATTGGAAAACAGAAATGAATCAATAATAGGTCCTGATTATTGTTTAATTACAATGTTAGCAATTATTATATTATTTTGTAATAACCAGTTGTTTTTATCAAGTCAAAAATATACTAACATATTAATACTGTTTAGTATTAATTTGTAGATAATTTGGGGGGAAAATATGGTAACATATAAGGAAGAGACCAATTCCTAGTAAAAAAATATATTGCCGTGTAAAGTTAGAAAACGTTATAGTTCAAGAGTCAGGAAGGAAAAAAGTCATTTCACCCCAATTTTTAATTACTTTCATGAAAACTATGTATAATTACTCTTCAAAATTGATGAGTCTGCCAAGTATAGGTAGGGGGAATAAAAAATGGTGGCTTTTTTTAAAAAAAAAAAACTACCAACAGCACCAGAAAATCTAAAAGAACATTTTTTGAAGAAAAGTAAATTTGCTGAAATACCAGCCCTAATAGAGCTATTTACGTCCAATAGTTCTCGAGATATAGCTTTTTAAAAAGCAACATCTCGTAAAAATGTATTGAAAGATTAGTGGTTAGTTAATTTATTTTGAGAAATCTATATCTCAGGAACTATGTGACGCATAGATGACTATTAGCACTAAAATTAAAAATAGTTTAATGTACTATAATGTAGTTTATGACCTTTACCTTCGTAAGCGCTGTGGTTTTCATATTTCCTAAAATAAATTGATTTATAGTCATTCGGACTATAAGTTTGATTTACGAAAAACGTTATTTCAGCAACCATTGGATGTACAGATGTCTGTCAGTACTCAAAGTAAAGCAATTTAAATTTACTATAAAATAGTTTATAACATTTATCTTTGTTGGAGTAGTAATTTTTATGATATTCGACAAAATAAATTCACAAAATGTTAGTTTCTAGTTGTTCATATACGATGTTTGATTTTTGAAAAAATATATCTCTAGACCCATAAGATGCACATATGTCTGCCAACACTCAAAATAAAGGTAATTTAACTTACTATAAAGTAGTTGATGACAGCTCGTAGGGGTAGTAATTTTTGTGATATTCACTTATAAATATAAATTTGGCAAATGAAAATTTGTCCGAACAACTATAAATCAATTTATTTTAGCAAATATCATGAAAACTACTACTCCTACAAAGATAAACAGTATACACAATAAACTACTTTATAGCCTATTAAACTACCTTTAATGTGAGTGCTATTCATTCACTAACTACTGATCTGTCACTACGCTCCATACAACATTTTTATGAAATGTTGCTTTTTAAAGAGCTACAAATTGAGGACTATTGAACGTAAATAGCTCTATTAGGACTTATATTTTAGCAAATTTACTCTACTTTAAATGATGATCTCTTAGAGTTTCTATTGTTGTTGGTAGTTTTAAAGATATAGAGGGCAGAATGAAAAATTAATTATCTTAACGTTTTGAAACTTCCGCCATTTTTTATTCCCTCTACCTATACTTGGTATACTTATCAATTTAGACTACTAATTAGACATAGTTTTCATTAAACTAATCAAAAATCGGGGTGAAATAACTGACTTTTTTCTCCTCTTGGGCTCTTGTACTATTATGAGTGTCTGATGAAAAATTCATCTCCTAAAAATCACAAAATTAATTAAATTTGAACCAAGGGACACTTAATGTTAAATGCAATATTTCGATATATGAATGCTGTTTTTAGTTTTACGTAATACTTTGAGTAAAAAACAGAAAATAGGTTTGTCCTCAATGTGATGATAATTCATAACGAAAATAATTACTCCTTGATCTGGGCGATCACTGCCTGTTTAAAATGGAAAAGAGATTTATAACGTTTTGTTGTGGATCTAGCTATCCGATCACTGGTAATCTAAGGAAAGAGGGAGTTGATAGTAGGCGATCATATTAATTCCTCCCATAGCAAAGAAAAAATACGTTAAAAATTATTACTGAGGGTGTACGGGATGGAATTTACAAAGAAACTAACATTACATGGGACCTATTTTAGGTCAAATTGAAATACTTGATTGAAATGCAGGCGTGTCTCGAAAAATAATTTTGTTCATGCATATGGAAAAAAGAAATATGGAATTTGATAAAGCTACTGCAGTTCCATCCAAACCCCAATCTGCATTAACCCTTAAAATTGTTAAAATCGGATTAACGGTGATAATAGTAAAATACAGCTCATTATTTTTTTTCGGTACATTTACTGACGTTCAATAGTGAACAAGTAATCCAAATTCTTAAAAAATAACAGTGTACGGTAAATTTTGTTATATATTAAATCTATAGTAGTACTCCAGATCAAATATTATTAAATTTATTTTTTGTTTTTCTATGATTGCAAAATATTAAATTTATTATTTGTTTTTCAATATAAATAAGAATGCCCCGTGTATGTTATTTTGTGCCACGCTTTGAATATTGTATCAAAACCAGCATGTGTTTTCTTTATGGAATACTGTACAAATATTTATAAATTTTATTTTTTATTATATTTGCTATTACATTGACACTTTTTTTTTTCATTAGTTGAGAATATTCCTAGAATAGTTTAAAACTAATTTATTGAAACGTTAACATGTTACATATTCCTTATCTTAGATCATTTTTAGAAAATGGCCTTTAGGAAATATGAGGACTGCACTTAAGTTCTATCTATAATGGATTGTGGGGAGAGACAAAAACGTGGGAAAACTCCTTCGGGAAATCTTGGCCAGGTTGTCCCGGTTTCCCATCTTGTGTTATGGCAGTTGAGACATATGATCTTAGCTTCCCTAACCTCTCATATAATGGCGCTATAATATATTACAAAATTCTCCCGTGGGTATCTGGAATTGCATAAACAAATTTAATTTAATATATTCTGACCAATTGGATCCCAGATGTATAAATACATGTATATATTGTAAATATATGTATTTCTGGTTGGAGGAAGATAGTTTGGGTGGCGGTCAATAAAGGTATCGAAATAGTAACAAAAATTATGTATTGTTAACTTTTTGGTTAAAAGCCTATTTATTGTTAACTTTTTGGCTAGCAATAAATAGTCAGTGTTAATTAATTTCAATTGTTAATAATTTTAATTAATTTGTTTATAGTAACAATAAATATTTTTTTTTTACTATTTTGATACTTTTATTGACCGCCACCCTCACTATCTTCCTCCAATATACTTCATACGGTCAACTATCTTCTTCCTATATGCATTTCTGTTTTTTTAAACATTTAATACAAATATTAGTAGACAAATAAATATTTCTGCTACAGAAATCATGAACGTTGTATTGTAACGAAATTGAAGCTAAATCTTCAAAATTTTCCTATACATAATAGGAAATTCGTATCAATATTTTTTCGTTTTACTAATTCTTAATTTTTAATTGAACAAAATTATCAATATGCCATTAGGGACAAACGTACATATCGCTGCCCGGGTTTAACAGTGTAACATCTCCAAAAACGATTATTTTGGGATATGCTTGTAATCTTAGCAATAATAAACCCTATATGGTTTTAATTTATTTTTTCTAATCTTATTTTATATATTCTGTTAATTATTGTTGTTAATTTTTATCTTTTCAAATTCATTATTTTATTATATTTTATGACGATTTATAATTTCATTTTTAGTTTTTACTTTACTTTATGACTTTAAAACGTAATTTTGACGCCTGAAAATTATTCTAAAGGGATCAATCCCAGAATAAATAAAGATTATTATCATTATTATTATACTGTAAACAGAAAATAATAGTAAAACATATGTTCCAATTCATAGGAGAGTATCTTATATTGCTAGGATTACATCCCTATCTGAAAATATTTTTATATTTTGAGATGTTGCACTGTTGAACTGAGACAGTGATGTTTTCGAAATTTGTTTTTTTAGGTTATATCAATAATTCTTATTTTCCATCAAAAATCATGGCACAGAGTTTTCAACGGAAATTTGTTTTAAAGTTCCCTGAATATAAACTATAAGAATAAAGTTCTCAAAATAGTGTGTGGGGGGAGGTGGAGCGATGCATTATCTGTGTATGTGGGTCTGAAATTACGTATTTAAGGAAGATTATACCTGGGACGTTAATTTATACCAATGAATATATGAGAATATAGCATTCGTGGACAGTAAAGAAGTTGATGTTATAAAATGAGCTAGGATAAATTTGGAGTTATTGTGGGATGGTAAGTTAAAGTATGAGATGCGCACGCATGATATGTTCAAAAATAAATCTTTTGATTTGTATTTCAAATTTTGAAAGCATGCAAGTAATTAACTGGGGACTTTTTCATTTTATTTTTTTCTGATTTTAAACATGTTTAACTAGCAATTTACATTTTTGTTTTCTTTCACTTAACTATATATAGAATATAGAAAAACAAAGTTTTTTTTGTCGAAAATACACGTTTTGAGGTCTCCTGAATGCATATAACCAAGCCTCGCCAAACATTCTACTTATGAGCACCCAACCTTAAAAATGAAAAATCGTATGAAACTGAAATTACATACATAAATCGACTACGGCAACTTTTTTTTAATTTAAGTATCAAGGATCTTTATTTTTTTTAACGATGGTGAGTATTGTAATCTATGTAATTACAGTTACCTAAATATTATGGAGCATGAACTTTAAAAAAGGTAGGTCATACAAATTTAACTCATGCATATCTGATCAATAAGCAACCACCGCCAAAATGTCAATACTGCAATAGTGTACTTACGATCAGTCACATAATTGAAGAATATCATTTCTATTCTATGAACTTAAATAGATTGGGAGTAGGACCGAGTGTATCGGATGCACTGAATGATGACCAGAAGAACGTGGAAATGGTTTTGGTTTTCTTAAAAAGGAATGGCCTTTTGAATAAGGTTTAAACCCAAAAATTTTGTTATACGTACTAAATAATTCTAAAAGAAATATTTATTTAAATTTTTCCGTATTTATTGAAAGGGAAAAATAAAGTTAAATAGAATTATAAAGCGCGAAACATGGTTGTTGATGGCCTCAGGGTTTTCCGCCCTAAAGCCCCAGTCAACAACAACAACTTCTTATTTTTGATCTACCTTATGATATTTTGTAAGTTTGTAGATGCTAGGTTTAAATATTAAATATAAGCTTTCTGTTTAATATATAACGAATCAGAAGTGTATTAAAATAAGTCGTTATGTAGAATCATAAAAGTGTATACATTTGAAGTTTTCCTATGAACCTTATTTTTTTAATGGCCGTGAACATGTTTTACATATATAAGGTAACACATGAAGTTCTTAATATTTATTCCTCACGTCAGTAGGGTTTTACTATCAGGTGGCAAGACCATCAAGCGGTTAGTGGACTATCAAACCGTGGTAAGCCGATGGTAACTCAAGTGTGTTGGTGTTTGATGACTGCTCCTTACTTCCCCAGTTTATGTGGGTCCTTTAGAACCTAATGGATTAGTTCCAATAATACTGATTGGGAGCTGGAGGTTGGCCATTCCTAGTCTCAATGAATGTTAAGTGTATAAAAACTTTTAATCTACTTATTCTAAATCGGTAATGGCGTCTCGTAATTTCTAACCGTGTTGAAAAGTGATCAATTCCAGAGAACTTTGTGCATATTTGGGACTGAAACTTTGGAAAGCAACATGGTAGTACTTGTGGTTTTATAAAATTATTATTATAATATTATTAAAAACGTTATTTTTTTTTAACATTTTCAAATTTGTTTTATTTATTCCTATGTATAATTTTTTGTGATCTAAATTGTGGTATCTCGTATATCGTTTTCAGCCGAGATGAAAGGCTGAAATTTAGACCCAAACGTCCACACAAATATATGCTTAGTTATTTGTATTTATTATTGCTGACCTTATGGGGTGGGATGACACAGATGTAAGGTGCTATTACTTACTCTGAAGATCTAGGTTCGAATCTGGCTGTAGCAATGAGTCAACTCAGTGGGTTATGGAGCTCTCCTGTGGTCCACCCTACCTTATAAAGTGGATGTAACAACGGTTATACAAGCAACCGTTGTGTAACTTATTTATTCATTTATTTTAACTTATTTATATGTTTTCTAATTTAATCATTTTTTTTTTAGTTCTTATCTGTTCTACTACTGTGACTATTTTATTTTTGATCTATTTCAATATTTCTAATTATTGATTATTTCACTTAATTGAAATTTAATTTGGGTAATAGTTAGATATTATGTTATGGACCACTGAAGGAGGAAGGTACGAGTAAAATGGAGAAGATAGGTTGGATATAATTGAGATAAACAGGAGGAAAAAATAAATAACGAGTAATGAAGAAAGAATGTAATGTAACTTTGTTTGAGAAAGAGGAAAAAATAAATATAAAATTTTGTATTTAAATAAACTTTGAAATTTATCATATTTATTTTATGATTTGTTATTTTTTTTTAATGTGACTTTGTAAGTAATATATGTTTGTCTTTATGTGTCCAATTATGGATTGATAAGTATGTTGTGAGTTTTAGCAACCCCATGTATTAAGGTACCATTGCTAAATATTGCATTGTTCTCTCTTATGGATACAAATTTTATCGATAAGACATCCTAGAAGATAGTCTGTACACTCTTCTCAATGAAATAAGTATTTAAATAATCCTGTTGATTAAAATCAATATCTAACGATAACTCCTATAAATCCAAAAATATAATAAAAGAAATTTTAAATTTAAGAGATAGTACGTGAAAGTGATAAAAAAAAAAATTCATTAGCTAATTACCATAATTTTGGATATCGATAACCGTTTCAATGAATGCTATTTATACTAGAAGGTATGTTAAATCATTAATATACTTGTTTGTAATTTGCTTCTTTAACTACTTAAGATAAAGATTAAGATTAAGATATTGATCTCGATTGAAAGAATAATAATAAAGATTGATGGCAAAGTTGCATTGTAATTGTGATCATAAGTATAGTAGCCATGTACATACATGTAGCCTTGATTCTCTTCCTATTACCTTAGACTCGCATTTCTTACTTTCTTCATTCCCCTTTCTCCATATATTTCTTCTTATCCCCTGTTATTTCCTTTTACAATGTTGTTGTTTTTTTCATAAGCTCCATTATTAATTTAACTAATTCTTTATACTCATCTATATAACTAAAAGGTTTTTAATGTTAATCATCAATATAACATTCTTATCCACTGTATCATTTATTTATTTCTCACATTTATATGTATATAAATAATAATGTAATCAATATACTACTGACTTTGTCCATAGTTATTAATTAACTAATTTATATTTTAATTTCATTATTATGTATATTTCCAGTTTTTTAGTCTATTATTTATTTTATTTTATATATTTGTATTAATTAATTTTTATTATTATTATTTTGTTTATATATATATTTGTTTTCTCCCTGAATGATGGTTGTTGTCTTTTTGTTTTTATAGCCCTGATGAAGACCTGAAAATCAGGTCGAAACGTCGGCATAAATAAATGGTTTTTTTTGTTTATTTATGTTTTCTCTTTGCTGACCGGACCCCCAGTCATTTTCCCGAATCAGTAATCTACGGTCAACTATCTACATCTCATTATATCATTATTTATTTTTCTTTCACTTTTGTGTCTTGTTCTTTTTTTAGTACAGATGAGGTCAAAATGTTTGTACATTTTAAAAATAAGTTTTACAAAATAACATAATTATTACTCAATATAAATTTATTTACCATATATAGCAAAACGATAACACATTAGTATTTTTTAATAAATATTATGTTAGGTTCTATTACATGAATATATTCGAGGTTCTCTTCCATGATCTATATCTTAGAGGCCATACAATCTTACATACCTCATATGTTTAATTACATATTCATGTAATTTTCAGTTTTAATTCTAAAAAATACCGTTGTACATAAAAGACGTCATGATGAAAGCTAATATGACAAATGGTCGTGACTGTTTCAAAAAGAGTCATGGACTGGAAGAATGAAATATTCCGGTGAGCCGGATCCATGAAATTTTCTCGCCTATTTCATCTCATTTTGTCACCCACCGCCTACAGCCTTTTATGGATTTTTCTGCAACATTTGGTATTCTCACACATTTTTTACTGTAGCTCATATTGCCCTTCTGATGTCTTTATTATTCGTCATACGTTTACTAGATGTATGAAACGAATACTCTGACGGGTTATGTTGAATCACTGATTGAAAAATTCAATGTAGCTATTTCTAATATTTTTAATAGGTCAATTGCAAATAGGAAATTTATTGCGGTAATGTTCAAATCATTGCACAAATCTTTAATGTTCTAAATAATTTTATTACAGAAAAATTGAGACAAACACCTTACTAAAAAAAACAAACTTGTCCTGCCCAACTTCATTGGGTTACACAGCATACTTATTAAAGTCTAATTAGAAACTTTTTTTTTAAATCTTACAACATATAGGCATAACAAGTAAATAATTTTTCCCCTTTCTTTTTCTTTTTTTTTGTTTCATTGTTTTGGTTCTTTTATCTTTTTATTCTTTTTCATTATTTTTTTCTTGTTGCTATACTTTATTAATGATTTTCGTTAGTCCCTTTTTCTCTTTTTTTTTTTTTAATATTTTTTCTTCCAACTTTCTGTAACTTTCCTCTTTTTTTCGTCTTATTTTTCTCCTCATATATTCGCGTTGTGAATCCAGTGTTATAAAACACTGGATTCACAACACTTTCTTCGTATTTTTACGAACATACATTTTTTACCGTCATTACAGCGCGAAACAGGAGTGCATCATGTAAGGGGAATTTTTTCGTGACAGAGTTTGTGTTCTGATTTTTTTTTATTGCGTTCATGTAGAATAATCCGACCAGTACTTTCATCATTAGTGCATTGGTTGTAAATTTAAGAAACCAAAACAGGTACTACACTTCCACGCCTTCTCTTGTTTAGATAAGCGTAAGAAGGTCTGTAAAATTTAGTAAGGTAAAAACAAATAATTATTCTTAGGAACCAAGTACCAAACATATACCTCTCTAAATTTTACTGTTTTATTTAATATGAAGGGAAGACAAGCGATGAGTGACGAGTAACTATCTATTAATTATTGTTCACTTCTCGTCACTTGTCACGCCAAAATTATCAAATGGTACATTTTCCTCACATTATTGCCTTATAAATAATTTATTATAATAATGCATCACTTCGCCTTATATGTTATATAGTTATATATTTCAAACAAAAGTTCAAATGAAAAAAGCAGCTCTGGGTTTTTTTAATTTTTAAAAATACTGATCGTTAAGTACAAAAAATAAAAAGGTTCCCGTTTCTTTCGAAGCAGTATTTATTTATAGGAGTATGGAAATGGAGTAGGTATGAACTATTCAATTAGCTTATGCTTTTGCACTGGTTTGTGGAACATAGGTGCTGAATCCTATGTGGTTTAAGCATTGCTACATTTCTGCTTGATTAGAACCCTAGTTTTCCTAAGCACCGACAATGCCTGAGCAACAAGTCAAGTACAAGATTGCAGGGAGCAGAGGACTAGGCCACAGTGGGGTGAGATTGGATTGCGTGGGGACAAAATGAATGTGACCATTCAACTTGGATTGGCTGCGTCTCTTCGGCACTTCGGGACTTTAGTCTTCCAATCTTCCAAAGACTTTTCCTGTCCGGTTTTATTTTATCCGACAGGAATCGGCATACGTCGCTACTTTCTAATGGAAAGTTAGCATGGTTCACCTTACGTTTTTATGATCTATACAATAAACAAAAGTATATCCAAAAAGCATTTATTACCCTGGTAAATGTTCTAAGTATTGATATAGTAGGATATATAATATATTATTTTTAGTACCTTAAAATTGTTTGTGATAAATATAAAGAGTTACTTAAAGTAATGATTATTTGGTAGTTATTTCTTAGAAACATGTTATGTGGATATTACAATATTAATACATTTTATAGTTTCATATATTTAGGTATGGTGGAAAAAGTAGAATAATTCAGTGATATAATATCACTTTAACTAGATGTTTAAATTTAATTTTCTTTATCTTGTGTATAAACTGTTATCTATTTAATCAGTTTTCATTATATCTATGTAATATTACTATTTACAGACGTCATGTCTGTAATTTACTTATTTTCATTTGATTATTTATTTATTTTTAAATTCTATTACCATTATTACTATTTTTAAATTTCTTTTCTTTTTTTAGTTTATTCTGTGTTTGTGGTATAAAGTATCACTTACAACGCTATTTGTGTCAACTTGTATTATTAATTATTGAATAAACTATTAAAATAGAAAACAAAATCGATGTTATGTTGTCTTAATGCACATAAAACTTAATAGCTAATAATATTTTGTTTTTGTTTACAGGTGAGATATTTAACTTCGGCTACGTATCTTATTAATAAGGATAACTTGCAGGTGAGTCAAACTAAATAATAATTATTGTTTAAATTTGTTTCAGAAAACTTTATCGATTGTAAAAAGAAAAAAATATCTTTAATCGACATCATTATACCCCGTTTATTTTCCTCTCGAATCCAAAATCGTATTTTTTTCGAAACACCTATAGTCCAAAAAGGGCACATCTGATGTCATCCAAATTTTGAGAATAGTAGACAAATAATTTGAAGTTGGTCCGGTACCAGTATCATCAGATTCCGTGTTCTCATTTCGTTAATTGATGCGCAAAACTATTTTCCTTGACACACATATATTTTGGAAACAGCTGATCCACCTCAAAAGTGAAATATGGTTGGATATTTTTGTACATTTGGACTAGTACTAATTCCATCAGTTACTTTCACTTACCTATGCTAAGAACTAATTTTCTAGATTTACAGCACATCTGTGGATTTTATTCTCAGAAGACGGATCAATTAACTGGAACTAAGACTAAGATAGTTACGTATCCTATAATTATATACTGGAACAGGATAATTTAAAAAAAAATGTACACTAAAAAGAGATGGATAAAAAAGGAGAAAAATAGTGAGGAAGTTAAATTGATGCATGTTACTTGACAGACGTATTTAACTAGAAGTTATATTCCTTAATTAAAGTTGTTTTATTAAGTAATAAAATTATGATGAAGATGAAAGAAAAATTATGATGAAGATGAATTTATAATTTAGATTTTTTTAGAATGCGTTACTTGAACGTTGATACAGAGTTTTCAGGCTCCATTGTTTTGGAAGTTACTATGAAAATATACATTTAAAGGGTCAACTCATTCTTGCGATAAAAAAATAGAAAGATGTTATAATTTATAAAATAAAAACTAATATTAATTTATTGATAAATTGTTGACAAAACATTTTCTAATTCTTAAGAATAATTCCAAACTAGCTTCACTCATCCTACAATCCTCCAGACTGAAACGGCAGTGGTCTAGAGACCCATTGTTATGAATTTTGATGTAGTTCTGGCAACGGCCAGATTCTTCACTCAAGTTCTGAGCGACTTCGGCTAGAGCTGTCTCTCAGCCTAATGGAGTCGTGCCCATGGCAATGAATGTGCCTAAGACTTTTTTTATCTTAATTTAATTTTTTTTTCACTACCCATAATTTTGTTGTCATTATAGTGTGAATGCTCTCTCTTATATTCTTAATGATATGGAAGCAAACATAACTCAGTGAGCAGTTTCAAAGAACAGATAAAATAATTTTAATGAAGAGATTTAATAGTATATATTGAATCTTTTTAGAGATTAATTTTGTTATTTTAAAATAATTATTAATGTTATTAACATCATTTTCGCTCGTGTTATTAATGTTACAGATTTTAATATTAATAAGGAATTTTGATTGGTTTATCAAAACTATTTGCTGCTATTTTCGCTCTTGAGAATACAAAATTTATTTTCAGGAACAACGATAGCTCATTAGAGTGAACTTTGAACGGCCTGAACGACTGTGTTGCATGCAGCAATTTACTAAATTGTAGGCTGATTGCAGAACCCCACTGCAGCTGAAGACTTCTGCCAATTGCAAATTGACTCTCCTCATTAGCCAGGATACATTGGAGTTCAAGTGTTAATGCTTCAGTCGCCCTCTTTTCAGTAATGATGGGATTTAATTTCTTTTTTTGAAAGATAGCAATATTGTTTTGATAATGATATTTTAATTATTTGTTTAAATCTAAATTTGATTTAATTTATTTTTAAAAAAATCGAAAGCATTTTCTAATGCTAATCTAAGAGCTGAGATACAATTATCATTTTACATTGGCCGAAGGAAAAATATTTGATCGATTACAACTATGGCCAGTTTCATAGGCTTTAATAACACTCTAGATTAATTATATATATTCTAATTAGTAAAATTTAGAATAGACCATAATAAGTATTCTTAAATTTGTAATTTTAGCCCCGGAATTTAATATGAAGTACTAAAAACCTCATAGGTGGAAAGTCATAATATCGAAAAATTGTACGATATACGGGTAAAGGAGTTGGAAACAGGGAAATATGTTTGAAGTCCAAGACTATTATAAAATATTTAAGATAGTCTGTTTTAGTAAATGTATAAGATGTGTCTGTTTAAGATATGTCATGTTTTAGTAAACATGAAATATGTAGAATATAACTTAGTGCTATAAATAATACTTAAGCATGTCCAGAGTAAACAGGGTAATTTAATGATAAGTTCAGAATTATCCTTGTGATAAAAACGTAGCATATTTTTAAAACATATAGAAATTTTTAAAAAAATATGAGTAGAAACATAAAAAAAACCCAAAGCAGTCGACAGTTTAAGGTGTCAATCTACACTGATTTACGGGAATATATATAGATTTAAATTAAGATAATTTAATGTATCTAAATAAAGCAAAGAAGTCTTATTATTTTTATCAATTTATTTTTTATGAAATCAGCAGCGATCTTAAAGCTGCTAACAAAAAAAGTCGTAAAATTATAAATTTGATATTCCCTCTAAATGGTTTTAACGATCAAAAATTGTGCTCACTTTTAATGAAAATTTGTCGAATTTACAAAAACACAATAAATTATTTCTTGCTTATTTGTGTAAAATCAGATTATAACCTATGTGAACTTTTTTTTTGTAGTTTCTGAGGACGACTTACATACCTTTAAAAAATGAATTCACGGATACCACGAGAACCCAATTCGACGCCCCATTTTTTTTTCCTTTCGTCGGCCTAAGACTCCCATTGGAATCCTATACAGCTTTTTGACATACGGAGGGTTGTCTACAGGTGATAATCCTATTCTAACCAAGGTGCGGAGTCAAGTTTTTTATTTTGTGGGACCACCACTAATTGAATAAAGTCAATGCCTCAGGCGTCTGAGAACTGGCGCCGGCCGCAGATCTCAGATTGATAGGGCTACGAACGGCCCCACGTAACACATTGTAACAAATTAGGAACAAAATCTACATAAATTCCAATAGAAGCCTCGACTACATTGGCATTTAAGCATAAAAAATATTGAGGCCTTTTAAATAGTGAATTTTTTTTAGGTCTCAGAAAAAAATTTGCTAGTGAAATTTGGTTTATGAAATAATTAAAATTATTTGCTTGTTGGCCACGCGTTGGTCCTGTTACGATTTTTAATTATTTCAAACCTTATTTATTTCTCAATTACTTTGAATAGTTATTCATTGATTGCTTTCTATTCACCATAAACGTGGCGCTCAAAAAGAAAACATAAAATGTCCCTATTGTGTTGGGAATCGGACCATGGTCTAAATAAACTTTTTTTATTATTTTTCGAGTTCTATTATTACTATTGAACACATTTACATAGCTTCCTTTATAAAATTAATTGTTTTATTTTGTTTTTATAAATAGACAATATAAATCTAATAATCAATAGATAAAATTCGACAAAAAGAAAAAAAAAATAGCTTCTACAATGCTAACAATTAAATTAAGCTAAAAAATGCTATTCAAAAGTTCTTTCAATAGTTTTACCAATAATGGATACAAAAGGTTTGTCTAAAACCATGATAAAAACAATATTTTAATTAAAATTGTTGAATCATGTCATGATGTCACTGTGTTTATTTATACGATTCTAAATATTTATCTTTAATCTTGACCCTTTAAAAAAAAACTGAAGCTTTTGTTACATCTCAAATAATAATTTCCATTGAAATTATTATCTCTCTCAAATCATTGAAATAAAATTCGTTGTTATGAACGTATACAATGAATTTGTAAAAGGGACTTCAAACTCAGACAGTATTAGTTCCATTGTTTGATAAATTATATTTTAATTACCAATATTAGGTTCTTTTTTTAATTTATTTTTTATGCGGGGGAATGATGGCATTAGTAGATATTGTTAAAAATCAATCTAATTATTTGTTGAATGTTGTTATTTAACATAAAATTTGGATTTAAATTAGTAAATTCAAATAGATTACCACAATGATCGCTTACATTTTTTTTCATTTACCATGAACTATAGGAATATATAGTAGGGGAAAGTAATGTGATTTTACAAAATTTCCAAAAAACTAAGTCTTGGAATATGGTCTGTTTGTATGTCTGTATATGGTCAGCCTAGCTCAAAAACGAAATTGAAATTTATATATTTAAAGTGGGTAGAGGCCTGCGATGTGACAACTTTTGCGATAAAATCTACTAACCAAAACTGCTACTTAGTAGAATCTAAACTATAGATTCAATTTTTTTACTTTCTCGAAAACGAATCTGATTATACTTATTATTATACGGATTTTATATTATTATATTATTATTATACGAAAAAAAAATAGTTTTCAACTATTCACTGTACGACGTTTCGCCCTAATTTACAGGGTTAAAAAGATATAAAAACCAACTAAGAACATTACAACAATAAGATACAATAAGGTAGGATACATATTATGTAAAAATTAAGTGATAAGAAAATTATATATATAATTAAAAGAAAGGAAGACATAAAATCGTATTAATATAAAATAAACATGAATAAACAATGATAAGAATAAAAAATTGTAACAATTGTAAGAATAAAAATTAAAAATTACGTAAAATTTACAGTTAAAATAGTTCAGGAAACATGTAATAGAAAAAATAAAAGTAGATGTGGGAACACAAAATTTTAACACTCTAACAGACGGAGTAGAGATTAAATAAAGGTCGTGAAACAATAAATATAAACAAAATTAATAATGATGATATTAAATGAGGGGAGGTGGCCAACTGTTTAACGGTTATATTTCTATTTCAAATACGTCGCGTATACAGGAAATAGTCATACAAATATGACGAAAAATGAAAAAATATAAAAGAAAGATACAGAAATATTATAATTATAATAATTTTCTATTCTAGGAATAACTAAGTAAAAATAGAATGATACATGTCGTCACTAATAATATATATTGAAGAAAATATAGTGAGGATAGTTAATACAATTAACTGATACAGTAAATAAATAATAACTAAAAATAAATAAAGAATATTAAAAAAAACAAAATCGAAATATATCGTGAAAAATATAATTTATCTACACTGATAATAGTAATAGTAAAGATTACAGGAGTAACATGAAAAATTTAAATTGAAATAAGGTAATTTAAAAGTATGAATGATTATAATTTTCGTCTTCCTTGGTCTTGGGATTTTTTTTTTAAATAACAGAAATAGCAATAATATAATCACCAGCATACTAATCTACACAGAATTTGGGGACATATAAGGTGGTAAATAAAAGTTGTGTGATGTACTATCAAATATTTCATCGCTCAGCAGAACTCTTAGTTATAAAAATATACGATATTTTTATTATTAGTGGTTTTAAGAATGGTTTGAAAATAAAAAACCAATACAGTATCCTTTTGATGCTTTTTCCAATAAGGAACATTAAAACACTTCAGTGAAGTTTATAGAACGTTATATTGAAGATTTGGTTTTATTCGGCTGTAATACTTCTAGAATAGTATATCCGTTAAAGGTCCATTAAATAGAAAAAAATAAAATAAAATAAAATGCTTGGCAACCATTTTATTTTCAGTTTTTTATTACTACAGTTTTTCCTTTCCTACATACTACCATAACTTGAGGTAAATAGAAGAAACAAACTATTTTGTCATGATTGATTTCTAATTTTATAATTAGCTGAGAAAACGAATCAAGAGAAAAAAATACTTAAAAACAAAAAAAAAATTAATGAAACAATAAATTATAAATTAAATTAAAATTTGTAAAAAATACATTGGATTTAACCTGTTTTTAATAACAAGAAATAATTTCTGTGTTACTTTAACATAAGTTTCAGAAAATGATCATTAATTTTCAAAAACACATTATGTTAAATCGTATGTGTGGAGCTAATCCCATTGATAAAAGAAACAAGTACAGTTTTCGAAAGGTCTCTTCTGAAAAAATAACATCCGTTAAAGTTACATAGTTCTGCCGCTACACTTCCCATTCACTACAAAAAATTATTATATACTACGATAATCAGACCAATTTGGAAATACGGAATAGAGCTCTGGAGCTCTACCAAACCATCAAATTCCTCCCTTAACTAATCCTTACAATCCTAAATCCTCCGTAAAATCCTTGATGCTCCTTATTACGTCACAAATCAGTTCTCTCTTAGACTCCGTATAGTGAGGATCGCGGTCTTCCTTTGATGAGAAAAAATACACCTATTGTGCAGTCAGTGTTTATATGGTACTTTGAGTGGTTCTCTACAAGTCTACAGACGTTAAGTCAAAGTTTCATTTATTTATGTTATTTCCTTTCTTTACGAAGTATATATATTTTATTTACTATATCTCTTTATTTAGTTTGTTTTTCAATTAGATGTACTATTTTTACTTTTATTTATGTTTTTTAAATCTTAATTTTTAAAAATAAAATCATAATCTTTGAATCTCCCCCCTAAAACGGAAAAAAAACAAATCTAAAACATTTAAAACAAAAACTAACAACAAAAAAAGAGAAATGTATAAGATTTTTCATAATAAAATGAGTCGGAACGAATGAAATTCCGATGGAAATTCTTCGGATTTCAAAAAAATTTCGCCGTTTTTATCTGTATAAGTATAAATAATTTGATCGGGGAGATCAAATTTACTAAAAAATTAAAAGATGGAACCCTGCTAGTAGAAGTATTTACAGATATACAATCGGAAAAACTACAAAGATTTGAAACCTTGTTAAATAAAGTTCCAATTAAAGTAGAGGCACATGGTAAATAAAACCAGAGCCAAGGTGCCCTATGGAGTCCCGATTTAAATTGCTGTACGTTAGAGGAAATAAAAGAAGAATTAAAAGCACAAAATGTAGAAGTTAAAAGCTTAACATACTTTAAAAATAACGAAAAACATAATAGTAATAATTACCTTATAACGTTTAGTAACCCCAATTTTCTGCGAGAAATTAAAATAGAATTCAGCAATATTACTGTAAAACAATATATTAGAAGCCCGATTAGGTGTACCATCTGTTTGCGATTTGGACACACAAAACCGACATGTAAAAAAAAACCTCTTTGTCATTCCTGCGGGGAAAATAGACATGAAGGAATACAGTGCGAAAAACTTTTAAAATGTGTAAATTGTCCCGGTGAGCACGAGTATTTTTCAAAAATGTGCCCAACTATTACTAAGGAAAAAGAAATTAAGACTATACAGAAGACCGAAAAAATAACCTATATGGCAGCAAAGAAAAAATATGAGTTAATACACCCATTACCTACACAATTAACATTTTCTAATATTGTTAAAAATAAAAAAAACTGTAAGTATTAGCGTACAAACATAAGAACAAGACAGAAGTAATTTTATTAATAAGAAGTCGTCAGAGACCACAAATAGATCAACTCTAACATAAGAAGCAGTCTGACTTGACTACGAACCCCCCACCATAACCCAACCTCCCCTCACTTTACCCTGCACTCCTTCTCCCATCATTTCGTCTGTACCCTTTCCTTCCCCTATCATTTCCTCTTTACCCTCTCCTTCTTCCATCATTTCCCCTTTACCCTCTCCTTCTTCTTTAATTTCCTCTTTACCCTCTCCTTCTTCCATCATTTCCTCTTTACCATCTTCTTCTACCATGATTCCCTCTCTACCCTCCCCCTCCGTTTCCAGTATTCCATCGACCCATTCTCAAAAAGTCATGAAAAACCACTGTCTTAATAGCCTCAGCACTCAATTTCTCCATGACAGTGACGAATACTAACATAGTTATCATTACCGACACATTAAGTTCACTAAAAGTCATGAAGATAATTTACAATGCAATCATAAAAAATCACAATTATACTAACATGCTTGAAAACGTGGGAAAAACTGTTTTCTTTATACAGGTGCCGGGTCAGGTGGGGATCGCTGGAAATGAACTGGCGGACATTGTAGCTAAACAAGCACTTGCTCTTCCAGGTCAGGGCGCGGCCGTTCTGAAACCCCAAGAAATAAGTCTTCCAATGAAAAATGAAATATCATCTAGTTTGCAAGCCATGTGGAATGAAAGGCCGCCAAGAAAATTAAAAACTATTAAAAATACCATTAAACCACGGACCACATCAAACAGTTCCAATCGCAGGGAGCAGGTAGCTATTGTCAGATTGAGAATAGGTCAAACAAGTTTAACTCATACAATCTGATCAGTAAGCGGCCACCGCCAAAATTTCAATACTGCAACATTTGAGGAATGTTATTTTTATTCCGCGAATTTGAGCATATTGGGAGTAGAACCGAGTGTATCGGATGCTCTGAATGATGACCAGAAGAACGTGGAAATGGTTTTGGTTTTCTTAAAAATGGCCTTCGAATAATATTTAATCCAGGAAATCTGTTATACGTAATAAAAAATTCCAAAAGAAGTAATTATTTAAATTTTTCTTCATAATTATTTAAAGAGAAAAATAAAGTGAAATAGAATTATAAATATAAATGAAATAGAATTATAAAGCATGAAACATGGGCCTTGATGACCTCAGTGTTGTGACCACCACTGGGTGGTTCCTTCCTAAGATTTTTAATTGTTTGAAACATATTTACTTTATGTATTTTTTTTAAAGTTGTAAATTACAATAAATAATAAAAAAAAAATTGTTCTGCAAAAGATGCCCTTTATGAAACAAGGTACAAGAGATAAAAGTGGTTCTGCAGAGAGGTCCTTCGAGGAACAAGTATTATTATCGAAAATCTTCCTTCCAGAAATTATCATCAATGTTAAAAGACATCCTTTGAAAATTTAGTACCATTGATGAATGTAGTCTTGTTTAGGAGGTCCTTCATGGATATACACAAACAAATATAATTAAAAACGATTTTATTGGAGTAGCAAAAACCATTTACGAAAGTGGTCCTTTGTAGAATTAGTAATATCGAAAAAAAA
Organism: Halyomorpha halys; assembly: GCF_000696795.3. Taxonomy (NCBI): domain Eukaryota; kingdom Metazoa; phylum Arthropoda; class Insecta; order Hemiptera; family Pentatomidae; genus Halyomorpha; species Halyomorpha halys. The sequence goes on from NW_027110483.1 coordinate 88,899, forward strand.
AGTTCTGAGAAAAAAAGGTGCTTTGAATTACAAGTACCATTTACGAAAGAGGACCTCTGATGTATTAGTGCCATCTGTGGCAAAAACTCTGCGTAATTGGACTTTTAAGATGCAATTACTATTCCGAAAAGATATCCTAAAAATAATTAGTATCACTGGTAAAAGAAGTCCTGTAAAACATGGAGAAAAAAGTATCATTTACAAAAGATGTCTTTAAAGTAATTAGTACTCTATGAAAAATCAGTAGACTTAATCGATAAACGAAGAGCTCCTTTGCGAAAGTACCATTTGGGAAAGAGGTCCTTTGAGGAATTAATAACACCGATAAAAAAATATTCTGCGAAAGAGTTTCATGAGGAAACAAATACCATTAGGGAAAGGTGTCCTTAGAGGAGTAAGTATCATTATAATATGTTTTTTTGTATATTTATCATCATCAATTAGCATCATCAAACAAGTTCTGAAATGGTTTGTTGTGGAAAAAGTGCAATTTACAAAACAGGTCCTCTGAGTAATCAATACCATCCGTAAACGAATGTCTGCAAAGGGGGTTAATTGGAGAACCAGATTTCATTTACAAAAGATGTCCTAATAGGATCATGTATCATCTTCAAATGAGGTAAATAGATTAATGATATCCTACAAAAGAGGTTCTTAAAGGAACCAATACCAATTACAAAAGAGATTATTTGATAAATTAGTAATACCGATAAAAGAAGTTCTACAAATGATTCCCATGGAGGAACATGTCCATTTATGAATCTGTAATACGATTTACAATAATTGAAAGAAATCCTTTGAGGAACGAGAATAGATAAAAAACAAACATGTATTGCATGTTATTTAATTTTATTTTATTTGCATTACAACTATTTTTACTTATATTTTGAACTCACAGAATCTTAGAACATACTGATTGAGAATTTAAAAAATAATTGTTTAACTAATATATATGCTTTTCTTTTTTTTTTCTAAGGTAGTTAAGGAATTATAAATATAACGAAGGAAACCTTCCAATGTAGTAGTCGTTAGTCCATTCCTTAGAAGATTTTATCTTCTATCTCCTTCTTCCTTTTAATCTCTATATATAATTTATTTATTAAACCTTTATTCTTCTGTTATTTATTTATCCTCATTAATTTTTTTTTAAATTATTAAGTTGGATTATTTAACTGCTTTAGACAAACACTAGACATACATTATCCGCAATATCTACGATAAGAGAACACGGACTGCTTTAGTTAAATATAGTTATAATAATTAAATATGGGTAGCAAAAACTCAGTTACTAACGTAAATTAATCTGAAATTAAACTGTAATGTTCATGACTACAAGTTTTTGTTATCGCAGGATTTTTCAAGGCTGATATCATAAATTGTTAAAGAATCATTAGGAATTATTTGTTTAAACAGTAATGTTGATATTAAGTTTTGGTAAATTACTCGTGGTTAAAAATTAAACATTCTAATTAACAAAGATTTTCAAATTTTTCAGTTACTCTCTTTTATGGCCGAATATCTTATTTAGATATTTTTGGAAAATAGAAAAAAAATATGACATCACATAAATGCAGACCATAGTTATACGTTTCATTTTTTTAAAATATTTATTTATTGCTATTTACAACTGTACATTATAATACATTTGGTAAATTTGATCTCAGTTATACAGGCGTCACAATTACTCAAGAGGGGATCATAACATACGAAAAAAGGCAATCCTTCCCCGCCGGACTCACCCGGCTAAGACTTATGTCACTTTTGAAATATTTACTTAGAACGGGAAGAGGAAACTTTAAGATAGCTAAATTGAACAATATTTAAAAAATGCCTGAATTAAATGAATAAATGAAATTGGAAAACCTTTGATAATATGCATGTAAATTAAATGTCTTCTGTTTTAAAATTAACTGTTTTAACTAATGTTTCTTTGCATTAAAATAAACTATCCCATACAACAACGCAATGAAATGAGCTGAGGTGAACGTGAGGTTTCTACAAGGTCCTTCTATTTGAGTGACCACTATATTTGTTGGAACGTACAAGGGTAAATTGTTTCCACGTCAAACAGTAAACAACGGGGCACTGGCAGTAAATTTATGTTTGCTGTCTCAAATATGTGCTACATCATTAGCGTATCTCACATGCTTCGCCTAAATCTGTTAGAACTCAGTTCTGTAAACAACTGTTCTATATTTTCCACAGCCTGTGTGATGGTAAAATTGAAATTTATTAGAGTATGCTGAAGCGTACATAGCTGTAACTATATGATGTAAAACTATTTTTATATTTATTATAAAACTGAAAATATTTCGACTTTCAGTGATAGTAATGCAAAAAAACCGTAATTATTTAAAATGTGCAACCTTTTTAGTCGCAGCAGACCAAATTGGTCTAGACGAGAAAGAAATGAAATGCGTCAGATTCTAGAATGATAAAATATTTTTATATAAAATTAAAGTGATATTTCATTTAATTAACAGAGGTACTTCTCATTGAAATTTCATTTCCTAATACTAATGATTTAAAATCAATTCACCTTCAAATGTTAACGGCTTGGGACGGCACAAAAACATTTTTTTCTACTATACAGAATAGGCAAGAGGTAATGCCTAGGAGTAAATTTTTTTTTGTAATTTTGTATATTTTTTCATTTTTTTGATTACATTAAAACATATGCCTCCCCACAAGAAGCTTAACAAATTCATCCAAATTATATATATATAATTTGTTGTAAATAGGGGCATTATGGCGTAAAACCCAATAGTCATCAACGTCCATGTTTCGTATTTTATTTTTATATTTCATTTTTTTTTAAATTATTATAATTTTTTATATTTTTCTGTTATTATTATTTTTATTTTCATTTAAACATTCACACTTCAGTATGGTTCATAATTCATACTACGCCGGACCCTCGCGGAGCGACAGTCCTATATCACTTTTTAAATATTAGCTTAAAATAGATTTTCCCAGGTTTTCGAGCATATTGATATAAGCATGCATTTTTATATGCTGATTAAAAATATAACAACGCCCTATTATGCATTATATAATGCAAGAAAAAATAAAAAGCTCCAAATATTATTTTTGAGTGAATACACTTCCAGTTCTAAAGAGGAATAAAAAATATCTTCTCTTAATAAAGAAAATATTTGTTATTCTAAATCCAATATTACTATAAAAATATTGTGAGAAGTGACAGCGATCTATAAGTAGAGTATCAAAATTATTGCATCGAGTGAGGTAGCTTAAGAAAAAAACACACTCACACATTTGTATTAATATATACACTTATATTAATACAAATAAAGAATAATATTTATGAATAATAATAAACACGGCAAAAATAAATTATTACATTAATGCGTGTGGGACTGAGCGGACATCAGTCAGTCGGCAAAAGCCATCTGCATTCCGGCCCCGACGGTCGTCGCCGGCAGCCGGTGGCCGTAATGACCTCACTGATGCCGGCCTTTTATAGGACGATAGAGAGAATGTGACGATATTTACCAGAATACTCAAGGCTTTCTGGCACATTTGTCTCAATAAAAAGCATACTTTGTTATTGTTATTTACACAAAAACAATTAAATAATTATCTAAAAATTAGTAATAGAGTTAGCATTGCATATTTGTAAATATATATAGTAAGGTCAACTGACATAAACCATTGTCATTGTAATAAAATCAAATTTATATTAGTCGTATCATAATTTGGATGATATAAATAGTTATAAATAAAAATCCTTGAATAATATTTAAATTGTTATATTAGGATTAAGATATATACGTTAGTAACCAGGTGCAACTCCAGAGAGTTGGAAGGTATTAACAAAAACCATGAGATAATCGTAAACCTTCATGATCTCTTATTTTTGTCCAAAGAATAAAAAAAGAGATTTGCCAAAGTTTGTTATATTCTGCTGTTAGAGTTTGTTAAAAGGTAGAAAGAGCCAAAACTATTGAAGTGGGGACAGCTCATAAAGATTTTCGACAAATAAAAATAAAGAAAAGGTACCGCTTTAAAATATCAAAGAGGTGATGGAACTTCTTCTTCGGTGGTCGGTCGAGCAGGTCAGTAAAGAGATTACAGGTCAAGATAGCAGATGTAGAGGATTCGTAATCAAATTTAAAGTATTATATATTTTATCTCATTATTCTAATTCTGTTTCAAAGTAAATTTATCAGGTGAATGTTTCAGTTTGTGTACTATTTATTTTGCTGAGGTTTTGAACTGTTAGTTCTATATTTTTTCATATGCATTCCTATAGTCGAACATTTTTAATATCTGTCACAGTCTTAAATGATATATTCTCCGGCAGTAAATATATATATATACTGTATTTTGTGTGTTTGTTTTTTTTTATAACTATCATTTCTTTTAGTGAATATATCATCCAGGGGATATAACAGCCTGCATCCTTTATCGATGGAATCCTCCCAAGTCCTGATTAAGGCCCTTTGATTAATGTTGAATAGTCCATTATTTCCTCGGCCTAAGCTAATCCGCTTTGTAAGATAGCGAAATGTAATTAATTTTTCATTTGATAATTTGATCTCGCTATTAGCTTTCACCCGAGGGAGCACCACGTTATTGCCTCAGTTAAACTGAAAATTTATTACTTCAACTGAATCGAGCGTAACATTCCTTAGTAATGTTTTGCTTTTTGTCTAAAAATTATTTAATAATATGACTGAGGCGTGTCTATAAACACTCAGGCTGTTATTTCAGAGTACAAATTATGAATATATGAATTTACATACAAACTATAAATTCATTCAAATATGAAAATGAATGAGAGAATCGCATTTAACTTAATGTTTGACATAACGTTAATAATATATTTAATTTAGAATACAGTTTGTTAAACTTATATTACTCAATCCCGTTTACTATTGTTTAGCGCTTAGAATACTGTAGTAAGTTATATGTTTTAAAAAAATCATAAATTCAATAAACTTTATCTGAAACAAAATTAATAAAAAGAAAGGAAATGACTTGATATCATGAAAAAAATCTCTTAAGCTCTCGTATCATTAGTGATTCGTAATTTCTATATCTTTTTTTATTACTAACATAGACTCCACTTTTTTCTTGGACTCAACCCTTACAATTTTATTTTGTCAATTTAACAAAACTAAATTCTTATAGTAGAAGGGTTAAACTGATATGAATTGACAATTTAACAATTCTTATTATTAAGGTTTTTCGCCATATGTTCCGATACCTGGCTAAGGTGGGTTATCTTTCAAGGAACACTTCGCAGTGTCTCTGTTTAATACAAACACACACCTGTGTTTGTTTACCACAGGGGTTCCGTATCAGAGCATTTATCACCTTAACATACCACAGTTTTTGCCGAAGGATCAGATGCCAACTAAGCAGGTACAAACCCTTCCTAGACATGTCAAACTTACCCACTCCTCTCGGGCCTGGAGGAACGCCCACCTAGGGGGCGTTTTGTCACTTATGGCCAATGAGGAATTAGCTTAAAAAAAAGGTAACGCCCCTAAGGGGAGGTGGGAGAAAAGGGGCAGGACAACTAGACCAGGAAAAAAGGCATTTAAGGCGAAGACATAAAAGAGAGAGGAGCAGGCTTGAGAGAGGAAGAAAGACAGGGTTGGAAGAGAATGAAGCCACTAGAAGGAACCAATCCATCCCACCTACATCTTCCATATCTGCTGATTTCGGTAAACAGTTTAATATAATATATTATGGCAAACAAGCTATCTAAACCATTTCCCTAAGTCATTGTAATATAATATAATTTTCTCTGAACTATCAAGTATAAATATATGTTTTGTTCCTTTTTGTACTTTATATATATACGTCTATATATAAATTTTACCATTCCTTAATGTATCCTACGTTTAAATGAGAACAATATTTTATTAAATATAAAGATATTCAATGACTACTAAACTGTTAAACACAAAAAAACCTTTGGAAACCCTTTATTGTTTATATATCTGAGTCATTTTTAATAAATGTTTAGATTTTTTAATTTTAAACTGTATTTAATTTATTTATGAAAGGTTTTTTTTTTTCAATTTTGTAATATGTGATTTCTTTAGCATTGATTGGATCAATGAATAAATACTTTTTAAAAAGTTAATATTTTGCTTTTTAATAACACATTGAATTACTACCAGATCGGTCTGGTGAGCCGTACATGGTAAATATAACAGTTACAAGGTTTTGATCGATGTTAAAATAAATTGAGTTTCCTTTTTAGATGAGATATACATTGTATATGGTTTTCTATATAGCTAAATGGATAAAATAACATTCTGAAAGTTCCAAATATAAAACTGGAAATAATAACATTTTAATAGAATAAAATCAATTATAACAACAAAAACATTTCGTATAGTAATTAAATAAAAACGCCCACCATCCATACTCCAATCAAAATTACAATTTCACTGCACGAGCAAATATTTCTTATTTGTTATTGATATTATTTTTAAAATAACATATACATTAAATAAACTTTATCTAAACCATATTATAATTAATATAAATAAAAAATGCATTAGTGTCTTTTTTATTTAACTTTGAACAATTAGAAATTCAATGGATTTTTATGCTCATTTTAATTCATAATTATGTTTAGCAATAAATGCATATCCCAATATATTTTTTATCACCTAAAAAAATTGACTTTACTGTAAATCTGGTTTGAAACAATAAATGAAAATATTTTTGAACTTCACTTTTTTTTAATTTTCACGTTAAGATTTGAGTTGTGATTATGTTATAATTTATAAATTATTTAATTTATTTTAATTTTTTTTCATCGGTCAATCGCTGTGTTGGTTTAATGTCTAATTTTATTATTTCTACTATTTAATGTTTAAAATAGTTTATAACGTGATTATAATTTACAAATTGCTAATTTTTGCCTTTTCCAGTAGAAAATATACCTCATCTGAAACAGAGAATGTCTTGTCACTTTTAGTTCTATGTTGCAATTTTTTTCTTTTTTGGTGTGTCATATACATCCAGTCTTTCGTAATATGAACACATTTGCATCATATATACAGTATTTAAAATAAATAATTAATAGAAGAAGAAAGTATATACAAAATTACACTAAAAATAAAATAACACACAAAATTTATATATTGCAAAATGAGATAACCAACGAGTTTTATGTCAATAATCAATTTACAGTTGTAAATAATACCACAGAAAATTAAGAAAACATATCAAATTATAAATAAAACAACCATTTTGATTAATTACTATAATAAAAATAAAAACAAATCTAGTAATTTTATATTGTATCTTTGTGATATACTATAAACTTACATTTAGAAAAAAAAAATATTTTTTTCATTGTATATTATTTTTATTGCACCTAAAAGGCAATTCTAAGCCAAGTAACAAAATTACGAGTAGTATATCCTTTTGACTTATAAACTAAAGACCTTTAATATCGTAGCTATGGAGTAGAAATATAGATTTTTTTTTTAATTTTTATTATTAATTGAAATAGTGATTAAAATCTAAACGGACTATTTTTGCATTAGTTTTTAATTTTTAATAAGAAATTTAACTAATTATTATATTTAAAAATTATTTAATGCTTAAAATAGAATTATAGTATCGTAAAAATTTGACTTTTAGTATAATTACTTACTCAAGATAAAACACGAATAAATTGTTATTATATCTACTTGTATGGGATCTCATACTTGTTTTAGAATAAATATATATTAACTTTCGGTATGCTAGTAAGAATTCTAAAGCTAAATATAGCTAAGAAAATTGTGCCAAATATTTTATAGACCAAAAGTGAATTATAATCATAATTTTAATTTACAGTAATATGTCTTTTTAGAGATTTCCATGAAGGTGAGAGAAAATTTGACGACTGAAATGTCAGGGGTTTTCAGAGAAGGTGTTCGTCCGGTAATGCATGGTTCAACAAACAGGCGCCCTCCCTATGAATGTGGTCCTATCCAATGACTTCATTCAGTGAATATTAATTTTTTTTTTCAAAACTGATGTATATAGGTATGGTAGCTTAGTATTTTTCATCCTTATTAATTTTTTTTATTATAGTTATTATTTCGGATGAAGAAAAAATATATAAATATATATCAGTATGTTTCATACATTTGCTTTCTTCTTTTATATATGTAAACTGTCAGGGTTAATATTACCAATATTTATAAAAATTTTACGGTTGATTATAGGTCTACTACTGTTTACTATTTTTTAAAAATTACCTTTCACTTGTTTTTGTTATCATGTTATTAAGCCATTGACCGACTACTAGTATAGCTCCTAAACATCAAGGGCATAAATAAATAAATAAAATGCATTCCATTTTAAGAGGTCAAGCACTTGTTGCTTATTTATCTCAGAAATAAATTCCTACTTTGGGGGTGCATTCCTTAATGTTTTGAAATTTCAAAAATTATCTATATCCATACTGTTGTGTACCGCAGTTAAATAGTAAATATAAAAAATAATAAAATTATTTATTATTTTAGTACATCCTGTTCTAATAGCCAATATTATTAAAATTAGCAAATTTATATTATATTTTTAAAAATCCGTGATTTAAAAAATGTATGAAGTTCACTATTAGATGTGGTTATCTGTTTAAAAAAAGTTAGCCGTAGGTACATCCTGGGGCCTTAAGACCATTGTCGTAATTCCAAGCTTGGCTTGAGAAATTTCAGGGTTGGCATGCCTCATAATAACGGGTGCCATAAAACCTCTGCATATAGAGATTGAGGCTCAAGCCCTTAGTTCTGCATATAGGCTTAAGAAATTAGGAACGAACTACTATTCCCTAACCTATGAGGGACATGGTAGGCTGTTCAGGAGGATCAATGAAGACGGGATCCTGGATATGCATCCTGATCATCATATGAAGGAATACAAGAACACTTACTATAGTGTAAGGATTAAAGGGTCTACCCCGCACAAGGCGTGCAATGGGATAAACTGCTATACAGACGGATCCTTAATGGAACAAGGATCTGAAGCAGGAATATGGAGGATAGAAGTGCCTAATCTAGGCACATCCATCTCGTTAGGAAAACACAAAGGTGCTTTCATGCTTCAGTTTCAACTGAGATTCCTAATCTTTAAGGGGTATTTTTCATGGTTAAAGTGAAAGAGAAAAAAATTCATTTTCGACATTTAATGATTTTTTATTTCTGTAAAGGAAAATACCCCACCCACCCTATTCACCAGACTTTGTCCCAACAAATTTTCAATTATTTCGGGCCCTTCAAAACTATCTTAAAGGGAAACATTTTAATTCGCTCGAGGACTGGACTGCTAAGCGCACATAGAGGAGTTCATTGCACAAAAATCTAAGAAGTTCTGTGAAGATGGAGTTGAAAATTACCTGAAAGATGGCAACATGTAATAGATCAAAATGGGTCATATATAATTGATTAAAAATATTTACTAGAATCTGAAGTTTTTATTGAAATCACCACTAAAAAGCACTACGAACTTATTTTACAACCCAATATTATGTAATTTTCTTAATTCATATTTTTTTCAATTTTTCTGCGGTTTTTGGAAAGATACGTAGTGGATCTCTAGGAATCCTAGTCTGGAAGGCCCCCTCTCCCCCTCCCGTATATCCCCCGGGGAGGCAGTCTCTTGAGGCCCGGTCACGTAGGGGGTCCTGTCAGTTCTCAATACACCTTCGTTAGTCCTGCCTCGGCATCTTGTTTACCAAACAGAGTTAGCCTAAGACATTTTCTGAAAAATGTCTCGCTCATTCAGACGGCCAAGGTTGCAATCGTATCACGAATTAATTTGTCGTCGATTTATATCATTCATGCCTCAATTTAAGGATATTTATTGATATACACAATGAACAGCGATTTATTTTTTTAAATTATATTTTCCGGCTTTAAATTAGGTTAATATTAAATATATTAATAATAATAGATCATGAATATCAAAGTAATTTTTCTAATAAAGTAGAAAAAAAAAACTAAAAAAAACAAAACAAATAAACTGCAATCCTATACCTGGAACATATATAGTTTATTTCAAATATAAATTTTTCCTTAGTGTTTTCAAACTAATATTTTCAGTTTAAACTAAAAGTTTACCATAATAATAACACTCCAAAAGTGTATATATAGTCTTTTTTATTTAAACAAATACTCATATGTAAATAAAATAAATATTATTGTTTATTATCATTATTTATAATGTATTATTTCGACTTCAATCATATTCCATCTTTTAAATAAACGATCAAAAATAGTACTTTTGGGAAAACTTAAAATTTATACCTCTTCAAACTAATTTGTTCTTACGGCGTACAAATGTACGGATATGCAAAAAAAAACATACTGAATTAGTGTTACAATGTGAATCAAAAATACTAAGATTGATCAGTACCGCTCTTTCCTGCATCAATGACAAGGAATTAACATACAGTTATAAACTCCCTACGTACAATCAGCTATTAAATCACTATATAAACGGTTTCACGATACACCTCAAATACACACCAACCCTCTAATTAAAGGACTATCACACACGAGACTTAACCGGATGTGAAACGATGTTCATGAAGGAGCTGGAGTAATGGAGCTCCTTTAGGAAAATTGATTTTCAAATTTATATTTCAAGGGAGAGGTATAATTTAATATCAACCTTCATACCTTTACGACATTTTTTTTTTTTTTAAATATCCAAGATATCATTCTGGTTTTGAAATATAATTTATGGTTGTAAATAAAATAAAAAATAAAATTTATTATAATTGTATATTAATATACACATTCGATTACAAAATTAATGTTTTTGGGTAATATTTATTATATTAACAGTTTTTTGGAAAAAAAGGGCCAAAAAAAAATTATTTTTTCTTATGTAAAAAGCAGAATTTCAAATATTTTCCTGGGAAAATAATTTAAAAAATATAAAAATAATCAAAATTTTAATTTTAATTTTGGATATCGGTCATAATACCTAGCTTCATATGTAAACATAGGCTAAAGCAGTATATAGATTATTACAGAGGATAAATCATTGTTATTTATTTTATTAATATCATATTTTTATTATCAATACTCGATTACATTCTAGTGTGAAAAATTATAGCAGCATAAAATACAACGCTGCTCGAATTATCTCCAGTGTGCACGTTCTGGCCTGTGTAGCGCGCTTGAATTAACTCAAGCGTACAAGTTAAGGGGTTAATATTTTATATATTACCTACTATGGTTCAAACGTTTCAGTCTATTTTTTTTTTATATCTGAAAGGGCAGAAGAGTAGTAGATACATTAACAAAGGAAGAGACATGTTGGATAAAGATATAGGAAAAGTTATATATAAAGATATAACGGACTCTTTGTAATCGGAATTTACATATTAAGGATTTCAAGTCTGTGATTCTTCTTTTAGGTGTGTTTGCTACAGGAGATCCAACTAATGGAGTCACCTTGAACTAGGATCACAAAGGAAATTTATCTTTGACTAGAACCGGTTCCTTTACAGTTTCTTGTACACGTTTCTAAGTACACGCTTTGTTATTGAAAGTGATAAGCTGCTAAAATGAGTGATTTTGTTGTGTATTTATTTTACCAGTATTTATCAGTTTCTATACATCCTGAAATTATGACTTTTATTTTATATCTATTTTCTACAACACAAATAAGATTGGACTAAAAATTAGGGAATATCTGATATTCATGAAACATAAACATGATACCAGAAATCATTAAATGTACTATTTAAACTCATATGTGCATGTTACTGTTACAATACGAAGTTATTGTACGAAGAACTGAAGTTATTAATTATTCCTTAACTGCTCTTGTCAGTAGAATCCTGTGAACTTTTACATTTAAATTTCATACAATATAACAATTAAAGTATTTATTTTAAGACAGAGTGATATTGGTATTGATGTGTGTTTATACTTATTACATGATTTTTATGATAAAAGTCTGTATACGTTTTATGATAAAAAGTATACCAAATAGCTAACAAAATCTATAAAAACCGAAATTTTTAAACAAAAATCAACTTAGAGATAATTATTAAATTATTTTTAGTGTGTAATTATAAATATAATAATTAATAAATATTTCTGTTTTTACGTGAATATCTTACAGTGACTTTAATTTGTATATATTTAAAAAAAATAAAGGTGAAAGAACCAGGTTTAGTTGGTTTCAATGTCTTTCACTTTGCCAATATTATTTAATTTTACAGTTTTTATATTATTATATTCTGTAATTGTACATAAATATATCAATTAGATCAGGTTTTAATAGTTTTAATTTCTAATTAGTTGTTTTACCGTCTTATAATAATAATAATAATAATCTTTATTTATTCTGAGATTGACCCCTTTATATAAAATAAGAATAGAACAAATAAAGTAAAACCATATGTCATATCATAATATAAGATGACAAACACTTCTCATAATAAATAATAGAAAACAAATATGATACAAAAACAAATGTAATTAAACTAAAAATAATAAATGGAAAGGTACAATTTCTGCTCATATACATATTTACAAAAATAAAATAAATTCTGAAGCATTAAAATAACAGAAAATATAATATAAACTTTGTTTGAAACATTCAATTGTTATTCTTCCGGAATTGGGTGGACAGAAGGTGGTCGAAGATACGGGATTTGAAGGTTGGAATGGTATTAGAACTACGAATGAATGTGGGAATAGAATTCCATAGAGATGGGGAACGGATGAGGAAAGATCTACCAAAGGCTGCGATTCGATGGGCAGTAACAAATAAGTCTGAAGGCCGTGAGCGGGTATTGCGGGACTGCACGGAGGATTTAAATTGAAGGATATCAGAGATATACGATGAACCGCGGGATTGGATAACTTGGTAGAGGAAGAAAGCAAGAAAATATTTACAACGGAAGGAGGGGTAAAGCAACTTCAATTCTTCATAAAATCGAGTGACAGAGGCGTCCCTGGAGACACCAAAGATGAATCGTACAAAGCAATTAATAAACCGTTTTAATTTTGCTTCGAGATCCCCGGAGACACCCCCGTAAACTACACAGCAATAAACAAGGTGGGAGGATATTAAGGAAGTAACCATCAATGATGGTGGTTTATACTGACTCAAATTTATGTTTCTTACTGTTTTCAACCAAATTTGGGCCTGTCTGCCATTGTTACCAAACAACATATTCTGGAAAAATTCATTAATAATATAAGTTAAGAAGTTTTGCTATTCTAGGTATCTTATTACGAAGTTAGACCCTAAGAAGCCAGACACCATATACTATGAATTTGGAAAGTTAGTCACTAAATTAAAAAAAAAAAAAACTGGTAAACCCCAATTGTTGAATATAATCTTTTTATTACCTTTTTTAAATCAGTATAAATTAACCTAAAGAAAAAGAAATATTAATTATACTTTTAAAAAATATCTCAGGTATATCATGTACGAGTATCATCAACTCTCTATGGCACTTTCAGTAAAAAAAAAAAAAAAAATTGTCTATTCTATCTGATCCCTTGTCATTAAAAAAATTTGGCTTGTTTCAGAATATTTCGGATTTCCTAATGAATGACGACCAGGAGATAAATATTTTTTATTGAAGTACCTCTTGCAGAAAATAACTAAAGGATTAAAAAATATATAAAACATACTGTCGACTGGACAAAAAAATTTAATATGTACCGATTTTCTGTATCATGGAGAATACTGTTACATTCAATTAACACTTAATTCTAACTTTGAAATGTATCTTCTCTGGACCCATGTAATACTAATACCTATCAGAAATGGTGCATTTAATAGAAATATAGCCAGTGATCCTAAATTCCAAGTCATCTCAAATCGCGATTGATATCCTTTCTTCTAAGGAAGCCTAAACTACGCCTCCAAATCTGATTAACTTACAATGATAAAAAAAAAAAAAAAAAAGTTTTTTCTTTATTTGGAAATATTTTATAACCATTCTCATAATAATTACTTTTTCTATCGAATGTGTTTTTACAATCTTTATTTATTATTATTGGTTATTATTATAGGTTATCGGTCCACAGCACCTAATTTTGATATTGGGCTATCCCTTTGAAGACCTCCTGAACCGTTTCCCGTTCTGCTTCACCTGTCTCGATGTTTCGGGCATGGATAGACCTTGAGATAGTCCGTAGGGTCACCTGTAGAATTGATTCGCCCAAAATTTCCGGGGACTGGCATCCATCTCTGATAAACAGTATGCGGTGTGTATGTATGTCTATAACTTTCATGATTTGCCTCCAAAACTACCTTTTTTATTTTTTTGTTGTTAAATAATCATTATTTATTCCTCAATAATAAAATGTTCCCTGGGATTGAAACTGTGACAAAAACATCATTGAAAAATAATGTATGTACAATTGAGCGAAATTGTACTAATAATTAAACTAGTGTAAATGTGACTAGTGATTATTTTATTTTATTTATCGATTTTTTCATGCACATAGTTTGATTATGTTCATTTTCTTTATCCTACTGTTTGTATATATTTTAAGAGAGATTTTTTTTTAATATACTTTTTCATTTTTTTTTTTATTCTTATTTTATTTTATTTTAGTATGAATGTGATCATTCATCACTAATACCTATTACGCACAACGGTATGGCAGATTGTAATATCTATCAAAATATAAAGTTTTTGAATATAAAAAAATAATAATAATTAAACTTTAACAAGTATATGAAATAGCAGATATTTTCCAAAGCCCACTGTTTTATTCAATTAAAAAATTTAAAGCTAAATTTTGGGAGCGTTAATTAAAATCTTTCACCAAATTATTGGTCGTATCGAGCTTAAATTAGTTCATCAGCAAATTATATATAATGCAACTTTTTTTTAAATATCTTTTTGAAATTTACAACTGTATATTAAATTATACATTCAGTAAATTTGATCTCAGTTAAAATGGAGTGTTACAGGCGTGTAAAGAAACTTTCCATTCACACTAATGCCATTTTACATTACCATGTCTCCTGGCCATCTTCTTTTTCGGCGTCTCGCAGGATTGTCATGAATGGAAGAGGATGGAAGATTAGAAACTAGGGGGTTTGAGTGGTTATGGATTTTATAATGGAAAGAGTGATATCTGGTTCGGGCTAGATCGGTTACATAGCGAACATTACGGCTTTTATGTATGATTTTATTTGTGACAAAGTAAGGACCATTGAGTTTTTTACTCATTCGAAATTTTCACATTTTTATTTTTAAAAAAAAAATTACCAAATCTTAATACTATTAAATACATTTTTATTTCAAATTTCCACAATAATAATATTAAAACTGTCACTTCGTCAAGTATAAAACTTTTATTTCCTTTATGGCAACAGTTTTCATAAAGATTATCGCAAACTCTTAGTAATAATGATTCAGTTTAAGAACAATAACCTCATAGAAGGTGTAAATAGTGTTGGGTTAATTAAGTGTGAACTCCCCAGAAAGGAAACAAAACGTATACTGGAAATGGCGGTTTTAAGTCGTTAATAAGGAAAAGATACATGAGACATGAGGGTGAAAAGTTTAATTCTTATTAACATTCAATAACTTGTTCTATAATAATAGTTCTGCTCTTGCAATAAACTTTTAAACTGAATGGGCCCCTTTAGGCCTTTAGGTTTCACGGAAGGCTTTTAAGGAATGGAATGATCGACTTGAACGGTGTACGTAGGATAAGAACTTTGGACGGATGTAGATTGAATAATAGGTTGAAGGTAGGTGACATCAAAGAAGAGAGTGCATGCCTTCCCTCCAGCAGCGGAGTGTCTTCAACTATTTTCGGGTTCTGGATCTGGAAGGAACTAGAAAGGTTTCATAATTAAGAACAATCCTTTTCGTGATTTTGTGAACCTAACCTCAATTTCTTGTTCGGCTTTATTTATTATAATTAATAAATTATATTAATAATATAAATATAATTTCGGCTCCTACGTAGTTATTGTTTGAGCATTTTTTTTTTTTACTTTTGGTTCTTTTTTTATTAATAAGAAAAGCAGAAATAGTTATCTTTAATGTATTTTCTACTTTAATGTATTTTTACTTGTAGTGTATTACTTGTCCACTATTAAATTGGAGTCTTATGTACTCTAGATCACTACTGATAATTATATTGGTCTACCAACTGCCTGGTATTTATGTCGCCATGGAAGTATGTTCCATTATCCTTACCAACTATAGAGGTAACCAGTTTTTTCTCTTCTACAATCATCTCAAAAAATGAAATATAATAAATCAGTTGATAAATGTACACGTTTAAACAACTTGTAATTATCACAAAGATATTTTTTTAGTTTGAATATTAAAATAAAAATTTTACTTTTGATTAGTATAATAATAAGCATACGTTCAGTACTTTGCTATAGGCCAATGGTCATTACCTTTTTGTGTTCATTATAATACTGATTACAAATTTATTCTTCATAATAATTTAACCATTACGTTCATTCGTTTAATATTTTTAACATCACCACCAGCCGAATTTATTTATACCGTTTTAATTTATGTTCAGGTTAAAGTTCATTTTCTTTTTACTCATAGATTTTACCTTTTCTTTTGTAATTCTCTTATTTTAAATTTAGATTATTCTTTCCTTTATTTGATATTAATTTTGCGTTTTGATTTCTCTTATTTTCATCCAATAACATTTTTTTTTCTTAAAAACTTTTATTTATTTTATTTTAACGCTATTTGAAAATGCTCAAATTACCGGCGTTAGTTGAAATGTGGTCTGAGATTTATGTTTGTCTTTTACAACATCAAGGTAGATGGTTCTAAAAAATAGCTCTTTTTTTTGTCCTTCACCAAAATATTATAGAGTACATGTATCTAATTGCTCTTAAATTCCTAAATTTTATTTAATTATAAATAAATTTCTATTATACTATTAATATACTAATAAAAGTATTATTAATGAAAGTGAAAATATGAACCGCTACAACTCATGAAGGGTCATTGGTTCAGTACTTTGTAAGAAAGTAATATTTTTTGAATAACGGATATTCAGAGATCAAGCACAACCATTGGTTGCATTGGTGTTGCATTGGTTTTTCCCCAATGATGGGTACCCAACCACTTTATAATGGCTGGGTCAATCTCGGAGGGACGCCAGTACAATATTTACGACTACAGCAACTGAATAAATAATTATCTGGCTCAACTGAATTCGAACCTGGGTCATAAGAGTTAGTAAAACAGCTCCTTCTTCACTCCAGATAAATAACATTATACAAACGTTACAAATTATTAATCGTGTTAGATTACCGATTAATTTCTTAAATCCCTACTAGTCAATGTATTTTAGAAATGACTACTCTTTGTAATAAATTATTAATTCAAACTAAACTAATGTTATGTGCTTTCGTTAAGCTTCAGCTAGACAGGAAATATTGCACCTCTTCGTAGGTTTTTTACCGTAGACTTCACAGATCCAAATAATGTAAGCAGAATAAAAGAAGAAGATACACATCTATATGAGATCAATAGAAAATTAAGCACAAATTGGTATACATTTCAAATGTTCAAAGCTGAAATGTTACTTTTGGAGTATGTGCTCTTGCTGCAGCCACATACTAAACAATGTGGGATAATTTATAAAGAAATGAAATTAATTGTTTGTTTACTCTGGCAATTGTACCGGTATTCTAACTGTTAACATGATTCTTGGAGGATTATATATTAAATCCTTTTTTGTTTACTTTGCATGTAGTTTATGTGTTTCTAATATGAACCTTTGCCACACTTTAGAATTAAATTTTACATCAAATATATTCAATCATTTTTTCTTTTTAAATTTGGCCTGCAGTGTGCACTGGTTCTTTACCATTTGAGGGAATATCCTAATAGACGAGTATTTAACATTTAGAAGTCATTTTTGAGTAAAATTTTTAATGGTAACTTCCTTAAATTGTAATAAGACTTTTTTTTTTTGGTTTCATATGTTAACCATATGTAACTTTTTGTTTTAATTGATTAACACTTACCTAAAATTCATTGCTTATTTCAGAACTGACGTTTAAGTCTAAAAAAAAAATCATTATTTTTGAGTATTTTATTTTTTGTATATTTTTCTTAAAACCATTGAAATATTACTTACTTTCTAATTAATTATGATAAAAATGTTTTTATAACGTGAATTCAAATTGACAACATCCGAAAATAACATTACCATTCAATAGTTAAAAAATATAAAATTTAAGAATTCTCACAAAAAAGTTTGAAAGACACGTATATTTAACAGCATTAAATGAAAATTAAAATCGAAAAAAATTTAAACATAATAAAAAGTTTTTGAAGTGACCCCAATGGTATATAATGTTTATAAATCAATCTGTAAAATAATATTTCGAAAAACTCAGTGGCTCAGGTATTTGAAATGAATAAATAAACGTCCAAAGCAAACTGCCTCGACAGTTTGGGACTCTTGAATACCCGCCCTAACTCGGTGGGACAGGGACACCTACCCTTGTCATCTGACGGGAATACAACCAACGGGCACAGCTCCGCGGATAATTGAATAAGGCCGGGTGTGGGGTCGCCCTCAGCAAACACAACTTTTAATGAAGTCTTCAAACTTGGGGTAGGGAGACGAAACCTTCAGATCGAACTCTAACTGTACTCTTCTCGTTTCTGTCACTGCTTAACCGCCAATGATTAGTTTGACATAAGCTTGGTTTATGCTTACTTAAGCCACACATTTCGAACTTTAAATGTATGAATCTGACCAAATAACGTATCCAGCAGGGTTTGCCGGTTTTTAAAACCCGGTTTTAAAAACCTGTTTTTTGGAGAAAATTATGAAATTCGAATTAGAAAATATCGGTTTTCAAAAAAGTTCTGGATGAACATTTGAAATCCGAAATTAGTCCGAAATTATTACACGCTATAAAGGCACGGATTGAAGAAAGATGAGATACAATATTAGTTACACTTATCCTTTATTTACAAAATTCTCAAACTGTTTTAACGAAATCTTCTTATAAATTCCTTTCCAACGAAAAGTGACATTATTAAGTTATCCGTACAAATATTATCAAGATTATATAAAGATTACTCTACAGGGGAAGAATGTGATATTCAAAAACGTGATGAAAGCGATAGTCAAGAGCCAGACAATGTTTTATTGAAAAATGTTATGGAAGTGGCAATTAATAAATATTTAAAGGAACCGGTAGAAGTGACTTCCTCTACTCAAACTCTAAGAAAGGAGTATTTGGCCCTCGAAGCCACAAATAAAAGGACAAAAAATTTAGAATTATTTTATCAGGCTTTAAAAGCGATTAAGCCTAGTTCGGTCGCAAGTGAGAGGGTATTTTCTTTGTCGGGGAATTTTGTGAATAAACTAAGGACACGGCTAAATAGCAAATCGATAGACGTCCTCTGTTTTCTGAAACCATATTTCATTAAACAAAAAAATAAATAGAATATTTAAATTTGTATTAAAATAGCCCGAAATAGAAAATTCTCGGTCCTTTGCTTAATTGTATTTAAAACTAAAATTGATTTTAATAAGTATGTATGCATAAACTTTATTTACTCTTGTCTTTCGGCTTTGATTATAATTTACATTATATAATACACAGCTATATATTTTCTAATTGTTTTTAATAAGTATCCATCTGTATCTAATAACATTGTTTTTTAAAAAAAATAATATGGGTAATATGAAAATATATTGTTTTCATTTATTTGAACCCTTGAATAACTCGTTTCAATATTATAAAAATATTTACAACCTTATATGTGAAAATTATGCGTAAACAACGAATAATTGTTTTTAAAGTTATTTAATCCTGGTCAAATATTATTTCTTTGTTCTACTAAATTGCATAAAAAAAAATTTACTATCAATAAAATTGAACAGTAAATAATTTCAGTCAAAAACTGCTTTTAATCACTCTAAATTTTCTGTTAAAATTTTTTGTTCAAATTACAGAATATTCGAGAAAATTTTTTTTTATAAAAATTCGAAACCGGTTATAACCGGTTTTCTGGAAAAAGTACTATTCGAAAACCGGTTTTCTAAAAAATCCTAAATCTTGAGTCACTACATAAATTATATTCAACTATTGAAAATAACCTACTTAATACAAAATATTAAATAATTTGTAATCCTGGCCATTATCGATTGTCCTTCGATAGCAATTACAGTTACTTTCACCTCGTTAGAGGCAGTATCAATAAAAATATCTTGAGGTTAACGAAAATAAAGTATTCGTTAACTGACAACCACAAAACTAGCCTAACGATCCATGTTGATGGATAAAAAAAAGAAATTTGAAATATTTAAATACCTGGAATCAGTGGTAAATGTGGAATATCATCACAGATATTTGTCATTTTGTTCGTACATTACCACGATCTACAAAGCTGTACCTTTCCAAAGAGCTCATACGACTACTTCAGACATATGAGTATGAATCATGGCTGATGGTGAAAACCAACGAGAAAAGCAACTAGAATGGAAGAGAACCCTAAAGAAGCAAGAACC
The DNA here is from genome assembly GCF_000696795.3 of Halyomorpha halys. NCBI lineage: Eukaryota > Metazoa > Arthropoda > Insecta > Hemiptera > Pentatomidae > Halyomorpha > Halyomorpha halys. The sequence goes on from NW_027110483.1 coordinate 109,400, forward strand.
ACGAATCTGAGATGGATAAATGGAGTGAATGCCGATGCCAGGACTCTTGAAGTCAGGAACATGGGTAGGCAAAAAAGAGTGGAATGCGACTCTTGAGTAACCCAAGATGAAGTAATGAATTGTAGAGGTCAGAATAACATTTATTAATTATTATTTATGTAACGTATAAATAAATTATATTATTTATATAATTATTAATTTATATAGCACATAAAATTTTCGATTTGATATTTCAGAATTCTGTTACTTCTAAATTTGATCCAAAGACGTTATTTCACTTTAAAGTTCATTGTATTATATTGCTCATTATATGCGTTCATTGCATCGTATGACAACTACAAGCATATTCCATTTCGCTCTTCTAGCTGCAATTCGTCTTGCTTCTTGTCACGCTTCTTTCCATGTCCTTCCTGTATAGATATACAGACATAAATCTTTATCACACACCTATCGAATTTAAACCTTCTTATTCGATAATATCAGTTTTTCTTTAAGTTTGTCCTTTTCACTTATATTTATTCATTATCATTTTTAGATGGATAGAAAGCTTCTCTGTGGTTCTCCATAAGTTCTCACTCCGCCAGATCCCCATTTTTCACAAGAATTAGAATAAGATAATGTAGCTTGAATGGGCAGGATAGGTAGTTCAGTTATCTTTCAGATTTCGCAGTCTTAGTACAGAATTTATTTTAAAAATATTTATTATCATATAAATCCTAAACTTGCTATTTTAAAATAATATAACGGCAAGGATGCTCCTGTAAAAGATAAATTTCTCTTAAATTATCCAAAATAAATTTAAACACTTTAATTGTGATTAAAACCTTAATCATCGAATTACAATAGAGTTAAGTCTATCTCCACTGTAATTTATTTATTTTTTATTTCTTCGGGTACTGTGACTGAAATCACTCATTTGTGTTTTTAATATTATCTAAATCTTTTTAATAGATTTTAGAGTTGAGGAGAACGAGAAAAATTTCAGATGAATCCAACAAAAAATATCAATTTATTTTTGTTCTGGCTCGACTGCTAAATTACATCAGAACGTTATTTTGCGGTATACAGCCTATAAAATTTATTATGAAAGATTTTTAACAAGTTTAAGCTGAGGCCTTGTCCTGCCAAATTAGGAGGTTGCTAGTTGATATGATCCTTCGGAGGCCCCAGCTGATGAAAAAGTAATTACAGCAAAAATTCTGGGGCGTGTAGAACGAGGAGGGAATTGCTAATGTACTCGCTCCCTTATTAATACTCGTTACCTTCAGCTCGGCTATTCTGCCCTTAAAGCTCGCCAACGAGTCATCAATATTTTATATCATTTTTAATTTTCCGCCAGTTAATCAGCCGGACAGAAGAGCTACCGACAACATTTATGAGAAGAAAAAAAAATGTTTCCCAACCCTGGTTAAAAACTTGGCGATTATTCTCTAAAACGTTGGTTAGTTTTCACAATGGAATAGACTTAATTGAATTTATCTTTCTTTTTTCTTACCTCTGTTATAAATATTTAAAACTACAAAACAACATTTTCAGTGTGCTTTGCCATTAATGCCGACATTCAAAAGAAGAAAACACTGTTATTATAAGAATTTTATTATATTTACATAATTGTAAGGTATTATAGCTTCACTTTAGATATTGATATTATTACAATAGAAACTAATACTTGTTTTTATTTGATATTTGATTATTTAGGTTATATAGGTTAGGGCTTCTTAAGTTATATAGCAATAAATTTGTTGAAAATAACAACTAAGCTGATCAGATTGAGTGTATGGTACGATTATCCGATCATCAGCTGAAAAAATGCATGAGATGATGTTCTGAACTTCATATGTAAAGTGCATAGCGCTATAATCCAACAATGAGATGTAAAGTGCATAGCAATGTACGACCATCAGCCGTTTCCTTTAAAGTATGTCAGAAACGTTTTTTTGGCAATATGTACATGGAAGGAGATGTTCTTCTAGGCTAATTGTACAATAAACTCATTAAAAAAATGGGCTTTTCTATCCAGAATTCCTCTCATCAGTAGGTCAAATCAAATCAGACAGATCAGCAACTCACCTTCACTGGCGATTTTGATACTATTGGTTCCCACTTTTAATTGTGTTCTTAAATCAAATTAAGCGTTAGAAGATCAGATACTTTAATTTTGTTAGTGAACTAAGACACAAGTATATGATATATAAGTATATGATTTGTGTGTAAACACCCAAGTAAGTAAGGATGAACATAATTTCTTTTTTATGTGGCTTATAAGTTTTTTGATTTGTATAAAATAAATTGAAAAAAAAATGGAAATCATTTTATTTTCATAAATCCATTATTCCTATATAATTTTAATAATTTGCTGATAATTTTACAAAGACTTATTCTAATATATAGTACATATTACCTTATATGACCTCTATACCAGCATATACCTCATTGTAAGACTAGCTTCCTCAGCACCATGTTTACTGAGGGATACGCGACGCTTGAGGGTACAGATGGCTCAATTTATGAATTCGTGCAAGTTCACAAAACGAAACGAGCTCATATTTCTACCATGTAATATATTTCGATTTAATGGAAGAAATTATACTAGCTATAGCATCATAAAATAGCGTGTTACAAATATAGAATGATTCCCTTGCAGGTTTTTGGAGGATACTCATCTTATGATAAATAATATTTTCCAAGAACATTTGCGATAGTTTTCATCAAAGATGTAGCTATATTTTCGCGAGATAGACCTTGCAACACCAAACTATATCAGAAGTAGTTAGTCTATTAACATAAGAGATTGGCGGGGTCCGCACTCACCGGCAATCACATCTCCATGGCATTAATTCTACGACTCGACCGATGTTGAATTATTCAGGGCTCGCTCCGAGGTCTTGAACAAACGCCACCAATCGCTGGTGCCAACCCAGTTTTGGCTCCGTTCTGGGTTGTTAGGATTGGGACTAACTTACCAAAAACTAACAGCTATCTCTTCTGATCTTTGTTTTTGTTTCCACTTAGCTTCTTAGTCTGAGTTAGTTGGAAACCTCTTCGGTTGTTTCGTGTTTGCTTAAGGACGTTTTGAATAGGGTCTTGTCCACCGGTGCCCCGAAGCTGATTTGATTATTCTTGATTTTTCAATGTATATTATATCTTATAACTATAATATGTTATTATGATTGTTAAGTTGAAAATTGCAGTTGTCTTGCCTGTAAGCTAAATTTTTTTTCTCAGCTTTATATAAAAATATTCTTACAAGCCACAATCTAGGGCAATGGGTATAACCATAAAGTGTTCATTTATTCTATATATATACAAAACCAAATAATGAAAAAATAATGTATAATAAATTAAATAAATCGTAAAGGAATAGTACAACTGTAAAAATACGTAAATAATAATAATCCTAATTATAAAATATAAAAATTATAATAAATAAAATGCAAAAATAACAATAATTATTCCGTTTAAACTGAAGACCCAAAACATATTGCTAATTAGCCATCAATAGTCATTATCATCACTAAACACCAGTCAGTAATTAATTTATTAATATATATATATCGATAAATGTTCTATCTCGGCCACCCTTCATCCCTGTAATTGGTATTATGGCTAAATACCATAACCATTCTCTCTTGTCCAACCAGCCTCTATAAATAA